>NC_085138.1:149525871-149599538 GCF_035046485.1 Aedes albopictus | reverse complement strand
GACTCACAATTATTTATGAGAACATCTCTTCAATCCAGGAAGAATTTGTGAAGTTCTTATATGAACCTTACCAGTGTTGGTAAAAACTCAAATTCTCAAATCTCATGCTTGAGTTGATTCACGCGCGATTCCTGACTCGCCAAACTCACCGCCGAAAAAACCATGCATGAGTTGACTCGCGATTTCACTCCTTTCGTTATTTCTGGATGTTCTTATTATTTACATCGAAGTTTTCAGGATTAGGTATATGATAGAAAAAAAAAAACAAACCTATCGTACAACAACATTGGATGCCGTTAAAATTGATTTGGATTCGTTTTACAAGCGAAGGAGATTTCGGCGCTTGACTCGCAAGAGCGAGATTTTGCATGAAAACCTCGCGCGTGAGAAAATGATTCAGAATCGTGCGCGAGTTTGCTCACGCAGGAGCGGTTCATGAGTGTGCTTTGAGTGTGATTTTACTAACACTGAACCTTACCATGATCCAACCGAGGCTGCCAAATTGCAAGATAAAGATAACTTTTACAGTCAACTGGATGCTGTCGTGGACAAGATTCCGAAAGGTGATATCAGGATCCTCATGGGTGACTTCAACGCGAAGGTTGGTTCCAGCAACTCGGACTATGAGCACGTCATGGAACGCCATGGTCTCGGAGAAATGAGCGAAAACGGAGAGCTGTTTGCAGAGTTTTGTGGCAACAATGACATGGTGATTGGGGGATCGCTCTTTCCTCATCGACCAGTGCACAAAGTGACATGGGTTTCCCGTGATGGCGTCACGGAAAATCAAAGTGACCACATCTGCATCAGTCGAAAATGGAGACGGAGCCTCCCTGATGTGCGAAACAAACGTCGGAAGGATGCATCGTCAGGAGGAGAAAATCGGGCGCCTGTTCAACACACGCCGACTGGAAGACGCTGCGGTGAAAAGGTCCTTCGTCGAGGAGCTGGAGAACCGTGCTGCGAATATCCCAGAAGGTGGAAGCGTAGAAGATCAATGGAGCGCCATCAAGAACGCCTTCATCGCCACCGGTGAGAATAATTTGGGTGAGCTACGCACCCAAAGAAAGCAGTGGATCACAGATTATACCTGGAGGAAGATAGAGGAGCGAAGGAACGCCAAAGCTGCGATAGAGCGAGCAAAAACACGAGGCGCCAAAGCCGTACCCCGTCAGCGCTATTCAGCTCTCGAGAAGGATGGGAAACGCTCATGTAGACGGGACAAAAAAGTGTGGGCGGACTCCCTAGCCGACGAAGGCGAGAGAGCCGCAAACACCGGCGACATCCATCTCCTCTACGATGTTTCACGTATGTTTCGTAGGTGGGAGCCTAAGATTCTTTTCTAAGCAAACCATATACGCACGTCAGTGTGTACTACCATATTTGGCACCGGGAGGTGACCGAGCACCGGGAAATACGATTTGCTCAAGCGGAGTACGCCTTGGCGTGACGGGGGACCTGCAGGGGGCTCTGTTGGTCCTCTTCAGAAATTCCACACATCCGGAAGCAAGCTCTGTACATGCGACATGACACCGCTTCCAAAGTGGCTCAGCCCAGCTAGGAGTGCCTCGGGTACATCAGGAACGATGCCAGTAAGTTCCTGATTATGGTATACTGGTCATGCTTAGTAATTGGTTTTGAGATGGTACACGCTTGGTAACTACGCACAAGTGAGCTGATGGTGACGGCATTCTATCCACTTAGTAAGGTCGAGTGACACTGACTTGAAACGGAGGGTAGAGGCTAATGTCGACGCTGTCTTCCGCCCCATAAAACCGTGGCATGGCCTTAGAGTACGTTCCAGATCTGTGCCCAGCTTAGGCAACTGGGTGGAATTAGGTTCAGTTGAAGTATCCTGATTAGCGCTGATCAGGCTCTGAGCCCAGTCTCCAAAAGGGCCTGGTCCCTGCTTGCATAGATAACCACCAGGATCCTTGGCGACTACTTCATTTACAGCGAGGAATAGCGGCTCTAACCCGACGTCTCCACTAGACAGAAATGTCTTGCCATTTTGCTGGACAGATGTGTCATGACAGAAATGTTCTCTCACTGTTTGCATGGAAAGCAGCGGTGTTGATCATTTCTGTTACGTTTTCTCTTTCTGGCAGCAAAATGGCAAGACATTTCTGTCTAGTGGAGACGTGGGGTAAGAGGGGCCCAACAGACATGAGCATCAACAACAAAAAAAACAGTGGTCGAGTGCGGAAGAACTGAACCCGTTCGCACGGGGTGGCTTGGCGAGATTGTCACCACGAGGGACTGGTGCATCCACCAGCGACCTAAAAGCAGGTAGTTTGACGAGCGTAAGCGCAAGTGGAGCAAGCGCAAAACGCGGTACAGTGCCTGAGGAAGCACAGATGACTGGTGCAGACCTCACGCGGGCGCTGAACCGCAATATAAGTGGACTACCAAAAATGTTGGTAGTGGCCGAACTGCTGGATGAGCTGATCGGCTATACAAGTGATCGAAGCAACATCAACAAGGACCTGAAGCAGGGCCTTCTGAAGCTGCGCAAATCGTTGACTCTGGCCAAAAAGGAGTTCGATCTCCTGGCAGAGGCACGAAGTGCTGCCGATGCGATCAAGGAGGAACGGTCCACGCAAACGGACAGCTTCCCCTTTGCGGGTAACGCGACTATGCAGCATGAGACCATGCAGCTCGCCGGGGCCGTAGCGGAACGGTCAAGCCGCCCTACGACCCAAGCTGTACGGACGAAGTCTGCCAAAAAGTCGCGGCCCAAGAAGCGCCCGGCAGAAATGGGTGCAAAGTCGAAGCGTGAGGAAAAGGGTGCGACAAGCGCGAGCAACCAGGCTGCCAAACCGGTTGTGAAACGCGCAAGGGGTAGGGAAACCAAGCCCCAGCAAGCCAATCCCAAGAAGAGAGACAGCCAGCCAGACCAAGGGAAGGAAAACTGTTACGGGAGCAAAGGGAGGAAAATCACCGAAATCTTCGGAGCAGCTCGCAAACTCTTATGTAGGTGTAGGTGCGAATCAGCTTTTAGCTGAAAAAAGTATTTTTTATCATAATTACAACTTCAAGGTCACTTCAATAACTTACATAAATCGGTTTGCACATGTTAGTATTCGATATGTCCTTTGTCCCGTAGTCACTATTCGTTGTATAATATCTGTTATATAGTTTTAAGGTTATTTTAATTCAATTAGATTTAGGTTCAAACTTACTGCGATAGCTTTCTGCTAAACTGACTTAGCTTAAGAATTCATTTTTCCGTATAGTTTTAATACTTAGAAATTAGAATGTTTTATGCTATTATTTTATGCTTAGAAATTATATGTTTTATGCTATTTTCAATAAATAGACGTCATCGTAGCCAATCGTCGGGTATTTATCGTGAAGATGACAACTACTCTCTCTTCTTCTTCTTTATCCTACTCTTCACCTCTCACGACTATAAAACCGTCAAATTCAATGACAATTCGTAGAATTGACCGGCAGTGCTGGCAGCAACAAGAACCCTTGGATTACAGTTGGAAAGGGAAAGAAGTTGAGAAAAGGGAAGCCAGCCCGCAAAGCCGAGGCGGACACATACGCCGAGGTGCTGAAGGCCATGTGGGGCGAAAATCGTCAAGCATCCGACGCACCAGGACTTGAGAGATGATGGTAGTGCTGAAGAAGGATGTGGCCAAGAAAGGTGCATCCTAAAAGGCACTAGCCCAAGAAGTACTTGGAGAAAAAGTACAGGTAAGAGCTCAAACAGCGGAGGCAACTCTCCAGTGTAAAAACCTGGACGAAATCGCCGACGCAGAGAAGCTCGCAGCCGTACTTAAACAGCAGTGAGAGATAGATGTACCAAGTGCATCGATCCACCTGCGAAAGGGCCCGGCTGATACGCAGATTGCCACGTTCAAGCTCCCCGGAGGGGAGGCGAACAAGGCGATAGCAGTCGGCAAGGTCAAGGTAGCTTGGTCAGTGTGCCCGCTCAGCATACACGAGCCGCTGCTGGCGTGCTTCAAGGGCTTTGAGCAGGGACAGTCCTGGGTATGCAAAGGCCCTGATTGGAGTAAACTCTGCAGGAAGTGCGGAGTAGAAGGCCATTTCGCCAGGGAGTGCAATTCGGCACCAAAAGGCTTGATTTGCACAGCGAACAAGGGCCACATGACGAGCGGGCCTAAATGCCCAGGCACGCGAGGAGATCGAAGTGCTAAGCGATAATGCAGGTTACACAATTAAGCCTGAACCACTGTGAAGCTGCGCAGCAGTTGCTGTGGAAGTCAGTCTCGGAGTCTAGTACAGACATCGCCCTGCTAGCTGACGTCTACCGCATCCCACCCGACAACGGGAACTAGGTAGCGGATAAGGGTAAGCTAGCGGCGATCTGTACAACCGGTCGTTTCCCGATCCAGGAAATAATTTCCAGGTCGCACGAGGGCTTCGCAATAGCGAAGATAAATGGAGTGTACTACTGTAGTTGTTACGCCCCACCCAGGTGGCCGATAAAACAGTTCTCAGCAATGCTGGATGCGTTAACAAACGCGCTAGTAGAGTTGAGTCGAGACACGTGATCATCGGCGGAGACTTCAACGCCTGGGCGATTGAGTGGGGTAGCCGATCGACTAACACGAGAGGCTGGGCACTACTCGAAGCCATGGCAAGGCTGAATGTGGATGTCGCGAACGTAGGTAAAAAAATGATCTACAGTAGGAACGGTGCAGAGTCCATCATTGACGTGACCTTCTGGAGCCCGGGTCTAAACCCTAGCTCAGACTGGAGGGTCGACGATGGGTACACGCACAGTGACCACCTGGCGGTACGATATAGGGTAGAACATGATGGAAGGAGGACGCAGCCGAAGGTCATCGACAACAATCGAGGATGGCTGACCTCGCGCTTTGATAAGGCGTCATTCGTCGAAAAATTGCTTATGGAGACTAACACCGACGATCTGTCCAGTGAAGATCTAGTCGGATCTCCAAGCCGTGCATGCGATGCCGCGATGCCTATAGGCGTGCACTACCCAGAAATGGGCAGAAACCGGTATACTGGTGTTCTGAAATTGCAGAGCTCAGAGCGCCCTGCCTAAGAGCGAGGAGGAGGATGCAAAGAGCTCGTACCTGTAGTATATGTCAAATGACTTTTCGAGTGAGACGTCTATAGTCTCCGTCGATATTGCCTTTCATACAAAGGTTTCGAAGCAATAAAGATAGCATTGTGCCGTCATTCTTGATTCGGCAGTCAACCTGAAGACTACTACTATCCATTTCCAAACCGAAAACCTATCAAGCTTTAAAGAGTAATCCCGGACATATCAGTACCGATGAGGGTAGAGCGGAAAGAGGTGAGGTCTATTATAGGGCGGCTAAACTGGCACTGAGCAAAGAGATTAAGTCACGAAAACGAGCGTGTTTCGAAAATCTCAGCCAACACGGCTCCCTGGGGCCAAAACGAAAGGAGCGCCAACGTTCCCGGAACGCTCACCCGTGATGCTGCAGAGGATCGTGGAAACGTTGTTCCCACGCCACGATATACGACCAGGATTCCGTACCGGACGATCCTGTGTGGACCATGTTGTCACGCTCATTCTTGAGCACATCAATGAATTCCAAGAGTCTCTCTATCTGGTGTTCATTGATTACAAAAACCCGGATTAATCCACCTAGTGGTGATAGTGCCTTTCTCGTCGAATATGTACTCATGATCTTTCCGTCGACGTAAGCACCCCGAATCCTATGAATACTTTATTTATAAAAGCAAGAATTTTATCCAAGCCATCATCGTTGGGAAACTTATTGATGGCACATATTTCCCTATATTTCCAACGTTATGGTCAATGTATAGACAGCTGAAAAATATCAGACTTCTTAGTTGACTGCGTGACCACCTTTACTATTCCTGGAGGCCGATCAATATCAAGACTTTATAACAAGCTAAAATATAATTTATTTCACAACAAAAAATCACTTTACAGTCTTTGATAAACTTTTTCCTGCAAACTTTACTGGTTACTAGATTCATAAAATTTGACCAAAAAATTGAAGCAAGTGAATTTTTTCATACTGAATCCAATTCAAATTTAAACCATATCACAGAGCGCGAGGAGCAACCAGTCGGATCAAAATTTTGCGCAGTAATTTTAGACGCAAAAGGGGATTGAAAAATTTTGTTCGAGGTTGATGCGATTTAAACAGAAATTAGAAAAAAGGTGTGATTCGTTGAGCCTGCTTCAGTTTTGTAAAGATTCTGTTCTCTTACACATATTTATC
Organism: Aedes albopictus; assembly: GCF_035046485.1. Classification (NCBI taxonomy): domain Eukaryota; kingdom Metazoa; phylum Arthropoda; class Insecta; order Diptera; family Culicidae; genus Aedes; species Aedes albopictus. The sequence continues at coordinate 149,593,317 of NC_085138.1, read as the reverse complement.
GCTGTTTTCACCACTTCCTATGAGATACCTGGAACCGGTTCCAAGACTGTACCTATTGTTTTAAATACTTATGGTCTGAGACTAGTTTCTTGCTAACTGTTCAACAGGTTTTCTGAAAAGCCGAAAATTGATGTGCATGCATGGGTTTGATTCATTTTACATTTTGGTCATTCTGACGGAACATACAAAACGGGTTCTGAAACACTACCGGTAGTCTCTGATGTGATCAAAGGCTGTGTTCCTGCAACCGTTCATTAGGTTATCAAAATAGCCGCGATTCAATATGTCGCATGCATGGGTTTGGCTCTCATATGCATTTCCAGCAACAACCGGAACCGGTTCCGGAATACTACTGGTTGTACCAAATATGGTCTGAAACCATTTTCTTGCTATCCGTTCATCAGGTTATCTAAAGAGCCGCGATTTGATGTGTCGCATGCATGGGTTTGGTTCACTTTTATATTTGACCACTTCCGGAGGGACATTCAGAACTGGTTCCAGAGCACTACCGGTAGTCTCACTGTGATCTAAGGCTACTTTCCTGCTAACCGTTCACCAAGTTATCGAAAAAACCGTTATTAGATGTGTCGCATGCATTTGGTTTGGTCTAAGGTTTGGTTCACTTTTATATTTGGCCATTTCTGGCGGGGCACCCGGAACCGGTTTCGGAACACTACCGGTAGTCTCTGTTGTGATATAAGGCTATTCTCATGCTTACCGTTCTTCAGGTTATCGAAAAAGCTGCTATTTAATGTGTCGCACGCATGGGTTTGGTTCCCATGTACATTTGGCCACTTCCGGCGGGACACACGGAACCGGTTCCGGAATACTACTGGTTTTCCTAAATATAGTCTGATTTCCTTTTATTGCTAACCGTTCATCAGGTTATCCAAAGAGCCGCGATTTGATGTGTCGCATGCATGGGTTTGGTTCAATTTTATATTTGGCCACTTTTGGCGGGACACCCAGAACCGGTTCCGGAACACTACTGGTTCAGATATGGTCTGAGACTATTTTCCTGCTTACCGTTCATCAGGTTATCGAAAATCCCGTGGTTTGATGTGTCGCATGCATGTGTTAAATGCATTTTCATATCTGGCCCCTTCCTGTGGTACCGGTCCGGAACACCTAAATGGCCATAACTCCGGAACGGCTGGACCATCCAAACTATTTTCAATAGGAAACAATGGGACCAGATTCCCCGCCGAATGAACCGTCGGTCATTAAAATCGGTTCAGGTTTACTGCCAAAAAGCGATGTGAGTTTTTTTGTACACACATACTGCCCATGATCGCATATCAGTCCCATCTTTGCTGGGTTTCCTATTCATATGGGACAATTATGCGATCATAGGCAGCATACATACACACAGACATCACCTCAATTCGTCGAGCTGAGTTGATTGGTATATGTGACTCGACCCTCCGGGCCTTCTATCGAAAAGTCATTTTTGGAGTGAACATATAGCCTTTCCAGTACACTTAGTGTACGAGAAAGGCAAAAAGCTTTCGACCGTCTCAATCACGAAAACATGTGGGAAGCCCTCAGGCGCAGGGGTGTCCCTGAGAAAATCAACGGCCTCATTGAAGCACAGTACAGGGTATTTTCGTGCAGAGTACTGCACAACGGTGTATTATCCGATTCCATCCGGGTCGTTGCTGGAGTGAGGCAAAGATGTATCCTATTACCACTACTGTTCCTCATCGTAATCGACGAGATCCTGGTAGGTGCGATTGACCGTGAACCAAATCGTGAATTGCTTTGGCAGCCCATTACCATAGAGCACCTAAATGACTTCGAACTGGCTGATGACGTTGCTCTCCCAGCTCAACGGCGCTCTGATATGCAGAGCAAGCTCGATGATCTTGTCAATCGCTCCTCAGCGGCATGTCTTACCATCAACGTCAACAAGACCAAATCGTTGGATGTTAACACGGCCAACCCTTCCAGCTTTACGGTAGCTGGGCAATCAGTGGAGAATGTTGAAAGCTTCCAATATCTTGGTAACCAAATGGCGGTACAACGATCCTTGCCAAGATCGACATACCTAGATGCACGGAACAATAAGGCGAGGGCGGCTTTTGCGAGTTTAAGAAATGTATGGAAAAACAACCAGATCAGTCCACGCACCAAAATCCGAATTGTTAACTCGAACGTAAAATCTGTGCTGCTATACGCCGCGCCAGTGAAACCTGGTGTGTATCAGTGGAGAACACTCAACGGCTGCAGGTCTTCATCAATAGATGCCTGCGGTATATAATTCGTGCATGGTGGAGCAACGTGGAGCTCCATCGTCGATGTCATCATAAGCCGATAGCGGCAGAAATTCGGGAGCGAAAGTGGAAGTGGGTCCAGGGAGGGTGCAGGCACGTCAAACTCGAACAAACTGCGCCTACCTAACATGCATCGAGCGGGCCTTCCCAAACAACACACTCGCAAAAGATGAGCAGTAGGCCTACCTTGCCGCTTGCAGATCCCCTGGGTGGGTCGGCCGCACTCTACGCAGAGGCGTAAACGAAATCTGCAAACAAGTGTTAGACTGGAACCCAACAGGACATCGCAGCAGAGGCAGACACAGAGGCTCTTGGCGGTGCAGCCTCAACAACGAAATCAAGCAAGTCGACAGAAATTTGACCTGGCCATGGGTCAAGGCGATGGCTGGCAATCGCCCAGGATGGACATCGTTCAATTCGTGGGTGCCCAAGACTAAAATTAAGTACAGTCAACTTTCGCTCGTTGCACTAAGCTCTTAGCCCAGTGGAGTTAGTGAGAGACTTTCACTAGGTGGGCTGAGTTTTGAGCTGTCAAAAAATCTTTAACAATAGAGATTCATGGCTACCAACCTAGACAAATCGTGCTTCACGTCAAAAAGTGACGTTTGACTTCGTTTTAACTGGGCTATAGCCCACCTAACGGGCGCCCAGTTAAAACGTAGCCCACCTAAACGTAGCCCAACGACCGAAAGTTGACTGTACCGTCAATGGGGGTGACAATGGGTCTGGGGGTGAGATTGGGTCAAAATGGAGAAACATAAAATTTGAAATAGCTCATCAACTATCGCTAATTTATATAGAAAACTTTATATTATTTCACGTCATGATGCAGAATAAGATGTTTAGCAATAATGTGTTTTTGTAAAATTTGTGGCTAAACTTATATGATCAAACTACTAGTAAATCACCCTGAAAAAAATTCTCCTTCGCAATGTTTCACAGAAGCACCTAACCATAAATTTTCTTATAAGTGGTTAGCTGTAGGTATTACCTGGTTGATGCAACGAAAAATTGGGCTGCCAATGCACTTTTTATTAAAAAATTCAATATTTTCGACCCTATGTCTAAATATTAAGGTGAAACGGGACGCCGTGTTATTTTTCCTATCTTGCCTCTCTTTCTAACAAATTGCCTCGCGATTTTGAAGATGGTAATCTCGAGTTCTATCGCACTGAAGATGCTGAAAAACAATCAGCATATGCACCGCAAGTGAGCATACACAGTGATAGGTTTTTGTTGCAAAATATGAAGTAGAATCTGAGATTACCATCTTAGTAGCAACAGAGCAATGGCGGATATTTCCCCGACCGTCCCGTCCGCCCTTAAGAATGGGGGTGAGATTGGGTCAAGCAAGTTATCGAGTGCACATAACCTTTTAGTTAAGTTTAGTTTAGTTTAGTTCAACTTGTTATCCAGTCCCTATTTGACGTTAACGAGGTGCCGTGTTTACCGTATCTTCATAAAAGCACGCTTTTTTCGAAAATATGTCGAAGAAGTGTCAAGCGAGTGTATTCATACGTTTAGTGCCTAAAATCATTTATAACAATAAACCCATGCGTTTGGACAGCTCCTCTAATCATCATCTAGCCTTTAGTGTACTGCAATATCGAAAGTTAACAAAATAGACTTAATAGCGTGCTTCTTCTCCACTCATTTTTGAAATTTTAAGGAAACATCGTGAAACTACCAGATGGTAGTGGGATCCAGGAAATAGCGAGGCTACACAATTTTAACCGGTTAACGGTTTACCGGTAACATAGCACAAAGTCGGAAAGCGAACGAACGTCGAATTGTGGCATACGAGATATCTTATTGATTACAATAAGATATCTCGTATGCCACAATTCGACGTTCGTTCGCTTTCCGACTTTGTGCTATGTTACCGGTAAACCGTTAACCGGTTAAAATTGTGTAGCCTCGCTATTTCCTGGATCCCACTACCATCTGGTAGTTTCACGATGTTTCCTTAAAATTTCAAAAATGAGTGGAGAAGAAGCACGCTATTAAGTCTATTTTGTTAACTATTTAATTTGAACTTTATGAATTAAGAGTGCCATATAAGGATCATTCATAAAATATATAAAAATACTAATGAAAGAAGAATAAGTTGTGCTAGAACTCATATAAAATTTATTCAAAAATCCGTTTAAATGTTATTGCGAGAGAGGGTCTAATAATATGAAATGTTGTGTAACATAATATTTGAACGACCCTCTAGCTTGAGATGGAGTGATTTGATTTGACAATATAGAGGCCAATGATCATGTACATAACGGCGATTACGGCGATGACATAGTGCCGCTTCAAAGTGAGAGTGAAAGTGCGCGTCCATATGATTTTCGTGAATTTGCTTTTGTTGATATTCTTCTTTGCGGCTTCGCACACGCGCACTCCCACTCTCACGCGTAACTATAACGGCACCCTAAGAGTTTATAACGGAGCGTTTGGTTATAAACATTTATTATGCAGTACACTAAAAATATGTTTTTTTTTTCAATCTATTTTTTAATGCGTCCCTCCCTCATTGTAATCCCCCCCTCTTTTCTCATGGAGGTTGAAACTTTTAATGATGATGATTATGGTGGCTAAAATGACGATACAACATACAAACGTTATTTTATCAAATTTCAATCATTTTATCGGTTGTATTAGCCCTTTTAGGTGAATTAATCGTCTTTTGAAATAACCTAAGTTTTCATTCGTCATGGTTACATTGTATTTTAAGTAGTTTTACTAGATACGATCAATAAAATTAATTTATATTCTCAGATAGGCAACTTCGAATACTTTGACCCATTCTCACCCCCTCTAAGGGGTGAGATTGGGTCACACTCAGCGAAAAAAACTAGCAAAATTCATCGAAATACCTTATGAAAATTTGCTATAACTAATTCTTATGGATGACATAAGAATACCTTATGAAAATTGATCGTGCTTGCTATGACAATTTCATAAGATAGACTTATGAAAAGAACAAAAAAATCTTAAAATGATGCAGACTGGATTCGATCCATGAACGTCGGGATCACCGAGCTCGTGTTTTATCCACACGGCTACTGACGCTTGAGAATTCCATGTTGCTAAACTTGAATAAAAGCCAAGCTGTGAGACGGTTTTACGTCAAAGAGTGACCTTATGAAATTCATCTGAATCATTATGAATTATTTAAAGGCCGTTTCATAAGTTGGGCCTTATGGAAATCTTAAGGTTATTTGGCTGAGTGCAATTTTCAATCATTTCGACACTGATTCTTCATTAGGGCCTAACTGACATTTTCGATTTCTCTTCATCGATCCTCTCATTGTGTTATTACGGAATGTGTATTGAGATTTCTCAAAATGTTTTGATTGAAATGCGAAGGAGATGACTACATCTTGCTATAGAAACAAAAAGAATAATGATTTTGTTCGATTTGATCAAGTTATTAGCGAAAGAGAGAGTCGAAGAAGAGAAATCGATCAAATCAGTTAGGCCCTTATGAAAAATCATTGTCGATTTGTAGTTTAGTAAGCAATTCATATAATGTGATACTTTCTTGCTAAACTATCATTACCACATAGAAGAGTATACATACCAAATAAAAAGTTATTCCGACTTCAATTGCATTTATTATTTAACAAACAATCTTTGAGTATCCTTTTTTTTGACCCATTCTCACCCCCAACGACGGTACATAAGTACAGCATCCGCTCGATAACTGACTGCTGTTTAACTGGACTGCTTTTTAACTGGGCGCTCGATAACTGGTCCAAAGTCCAGTTAAAAAGCAGTTGTCTGTCAAAAATAAACGAAATTTAACCTCACATTTTGCAAATCAGTCAACAAAATAAAATATTATGTTTCCAGTTCAAAACCGAATTAGCGACATTTTTTCTTTTACTTCCGCTGCTTTTGCCTTACGTTAAACACAATGTCGGAAGTGGCGCGCTGTATAGAGTGCCAGGTGTACAATACAGCGCGTCACTTCCGACATTGTGTTTAACGCAAGGCAAATGCAGCGGAAGTAAAAGAAGAAATGTCGCTAATTCGGTTTTGAACTGAAAACATAATATAACAATAGCCTCCGGCTCCGGGAGCTCAGTCCAGTTATCGAGCGGCGCTCGCTAACTGAATTGTCGTCAAAGCCCAGTTATCGAGCGGAAGCTGTAAAGTGGTTTTGGATATAAGTACTGAGCAATTTGGTTGATAAATGCGTGAAGTGCTAAACGAGCTCCACTGATTCAAAGATTTTCAGAATTCTTCTCTCAATTTTCTCAATGTTTGCCGAGGTGTTCCAGTTTTTCTCAGGATTTCTTCTGAAGTTCCTCTCGAGATTTTTTGCATGATGTGAACGGAATTAGAAACCGAAGAAGAGTGATTGAAATTAGAGGATGTCACGTTACTAACATAATGTAATCGTAAAGTTTACTTTTTTATTAACTTTTTTTATCGATGAAAAATTTCCCTGAGTATTTCAGATACTTTGTGAATATTCCAGGTTTTGCTGTTAATTAAAATTCCCTGAGATTCCCGGTTTTCCAGATTACTGATGGCAGACATCCTGGAAAGGTAGCACGATGATCCAACTCTCTTGGTCGCCTCCTCCTAATTTATCAGTTTCCCAAAAATCTAGAAATTTGCAAAACAGTTGCGTAGTAACTTTTAATCCAAAGTAGAGATTAATTCTGTTATTCTGTTATATTCTGTTATAATCAACGCACCCCCGGACCGTGGCCAATCTGCGTTGAATCGCTGGGCGATACGTCTACCAGTAGACTTGTATCTGCCCTATGCTAAACCGATTAGCATAGCAAGTCCTTTCCACTGATGAGTAGGCTCGAATGTCCCGCTCCTCCCTATAACCCTTAGGGGGAAATAAGGAGTTTTCAGTTTCAAGTTTTGCATAGATCATGACACCAACTCTTTCTACCATAATGCTTTGAAAATTCTGAAATATCAGAAAACTAATATGATGGACATAATTGAAATACAAGTTTTTATACAAAATTTAAAGATCAGTTGTTTAAAGGTGAATTGAAGAAATGTAAAATACGGCAGGAAAATATTCCGCGCCGACACGAAAGTCATGAACAAGCAAACACATGAATATTCTATTTGCATAGTAGTAGAAAGAGTTGCATGCCTGTTTATAAAAGTTAGTACTTAACTTGATTGCTCCGGATAATTCCCGTTTGTATTGGGGAGCTTCGTATGTGTGCCAGGATAGGTTGTCTTCAAAAATATGGCGTTTTCTGGAATAAAGACAAAAATAAAAGGAAATGCTGGGCCGCACAGCTCCGCGGCCCACATATATTAGTATAGTGTTTATAACAATGTAATTTGCAATTTCTTATTCAGTATAAATAATAATTACTAGGTTCTACTTTATATGCTACAAGATAGATGCAGTTTTTTTTCCCTTCCACCGTTTTTTAGAAATTAAAGTGTACGAACTTAGTCAACTATCGTTAGGTCATGCGACAGTGCCTAAATTCATGCTGGAAGCATGGCAAAATCAAGCGTGTTAATACAGTGTGATTATTTGGAGTCAGATAGGGTCACGTTGGATAGGATGGAGCCAGATAAGAAAAGGAAATATTTGAGACGAATATTTATTCAATTGAGGGGCCCAGAATCAAAGGGGTGTAAAGTGACCATTTGTCGATTTTGAGCTGAGCATTTCAAAAAATTCTTCAGGTTTCAACCTGTCAGGAACTTTTATTAGACTATTTTTACGATGAATAGAAAAATTACAATAAATCGTTGAGAATTGGGTCGATTTTGAGACTCCATACATTTTGTATGGGATGAAAAATTGGTGAAAAACTTTAAACTACATTTACTCGAAAGTGGGATTACTTACATCCGTTTGCTACTAACCCTCTCAATCATTATTCTAATTATTAGTTTACTACGCCGCCTGACAATAAACAATAATCCAAGCTTACCAGTTTGGCACCTTGCCAGGGGAACTTGGCCTTGTATCTAAAGCTCAGGGATTAACTCCATGCCGTCAATAAGGCAAATTGTCAACTATATTCTTTTGTGATACTTTGACGGAATATTATTTGGAGTAATCTTCTGAGACACACAATCCGGGCAAATTGGATTGTCAGATAATCAGTGCCCTTTCAGCACCAGGTGTCACATCACGATCATTAATATACAGGAGTATAAAAACTACAAGATGTGATGGCCGGAAGAATACAGTGTCGAACAAAACAGCAAGACCACCAGCCGGCTAGTGTTCCTACTGCTTCGTCCGACACTGTAGGTAAGCTAACTCCCCCTTTAATCCAAAGTAGAGATTAATCTTGCAATTTGTTTTTTTTTTTTTTTTTTTTTTTTTTCATAGTGATTACGGCGGTAGCACACTGTGCTTATGTTCTAACACCGCACCCTTTCCCTACGTTTGCTTCTATGAGCCTCTATTTTTGTTTCAACACACAGAAGTACGTAGGCATATTGTGGCCCAAGTCGACACTGTTTTGGCCTGCGTTGAACAAAAATAGTTTTAATAAAAGTTTCCCCTTTCTCTTTTTGTCAATTGTTTTTTTTTTGTAGTATGGTCCATGTATTTAGTTAGGTTCTTGTCAGTTTGTCAGTTATTCGAAGTAGATCTCCAATATGTAGTCAATAAGTCAATTAAGTCATTCTGATCTGTTCTATCATAGCAGCTTTAGTCTTTGCTTTATTGAAGTGTAGTTTTATTGGAAATATGCTGAATATCGTGATTAAAAAGAGACGTCTGGAACTGTGTCCTGCTAGTTATTCCGTCATGCACATACGTCATGTCTTAATAATGCCTAGGTGATTAACGAAAACACGTGTGTTCCGTCAGATGTCCATTGCGTAGAAAGTCCAGGAAAATAGGTTTCTTTATTGTCAGTTGTTATGTAAGCCTCGCTTGAAGCACTTCCCGTGAGAACCCTGTCATCTGTACTCCAACTAATCCGTATCTTCGTACACAGCTAAATACTATACTGTCAACCGGCGAAAAGCCTATGGGTAAATATTAAAAAAATGAATAATAATACTGTCTAGCGCGTTGTTTTCTATCGGCCACTATTTTAGTCTAGAACCAACTGCAAGCTTTTTTCCAATCTTATCGTCAATTGTCTTCCCGCGCAATTGATGTGTAGTGAGTTCAATGCAGAGATCCCCCCCCCCCCTCACACTCCCAAATTGTGGTAGGCCCCCGCTAAACCTGCAAACCAGACCCACCCCCAGCCAAAAGTTCTAGCAGATGTGGACAAACCGGTGCTCAACGTGCCACTGGGTTGAGCTCTCCCATCGTGGCAACATCAAATATGTGGACTGTACAACAATAGTAGTTTTAATGAAATGAATACTAAGAATTTAGGCCGACACTCGAAGTGACGAACTTTACAGTGCTAGTTGAGTAAATACACGAAAGATGGGTAACAACAAATGTGCACAAACAGATGCATAACAATATTCATTTTCATTTTCATTTTGCAGCATTTGGTGGGGCAATGAGAGCGCAAGTCAGTCCAAAGCCGATGATAAGGAGGGGTAATGGCTGAATAGTCTTTGCTGACCACATAAACGCCATGGGATAGGAAAAGGGTATTTTGGTGTGGGATTAGGGTGTTGGTACAGACTTGACAATATCAATGCTATTCAGATGCAAAATAAATTTTAAGGCTCAATAGTGAATCGCATACCTTCCAAAACCAAAAAACAATAATCCACAAAATACCAAGCAAGTCAAAGAAAGAAAAAGCGTCCGATTGTTTATTTTGTCAATTATAACAAACGAAAACTTCTACCCTCTCCGACTCGCCAGTCACCCCGGAAAAAATGTTCCTTCAGTTCTGGAAAATATATTATCCCCAATCAAGCCTTTAATCGAATTGTCCGCGTGGTCTTGTAGTACCCCTGCTAGGTAAGAATCAGTCATTGCCATACATATTAAATGCTAGACATGACCCCATGGATAGCATTTGCATATGTAAAAGCTTTGCTGATGTGACTTTCCTATTAGGCAATTCTCTCAACTCATGTTTGTCTTCAAAACCTTATCAAGCTTAGAAAATTGAAGTTGATAAACAATACATTACAAGGTTCGAATTCCCATAGAATGAGATCATGCATTCGCACTACAACACCATAGGAGATAATACCACATTGGCTGACTACAGTACAAATGCGAAAAATCTCCCTTTTCCCCCTATCCGCAACCCGGGGACGCGCCCTGTTGGATTTCGAAAGCCTCGGAGAATATTACAAACCTTCAATGGCATTCCCATACACTAACCCACATTGCCCATTCAGGGGTCTGACTGGGCCTATTACCCTCCCTCAGTTTGTAATATTCTCACCAACTTGGAATTATATTTTCCCGGCACATAAATGACTTCGACAAATGTTCGATATACTATGCAGCATTATGATCAGTATAACAATATCAGATGACTTGAAGGTCTGATTTTTACAGAATTGTTTGCCATTGATTATACATTCAGCTATTCCAATCATTACTGCAAAGCACATCGACTACATGCCTGAAATCAAAGCTTCCTGGAAGATATAATCCAAGCCCAGGGAGAGATTAATCTTGCAATTTGTTAAAATCAAAAACACAGGTATCTTCTAGCACCTCAACTCACAAATCGTCCCACCAGCTGGCAACATGATTCGGCAGGGGGGTGGACTGCCCATAACTGCATATTTGTAACATTTGCAGTTTTTGTCAATATTGAGTTAATACTGGGGGTCATCTCCAAATCATCATTACTTTCATTCGCCCAAAGGAACTTGACAAGTTTGTTCTACGAAATGTGAAAAAAATACCAAGTCGTTTTGTCTCATTATCAAATATTCACGAATGTAACCGCATAACAGTCACACTGGGAATACACACTGCTCTCATAGCGTACCGTCAATCATATTTTGGTCTAACTATTTTTTCAATTATTCGCCCAGCATAGAAGAAGAGCTGTAGAAGATTTGATTTCATAAAGATTCATTATGAATTTTTGGCAAATTTTTGAAATTTTGATCCTTTTCCATACTAACGCAAATTGCAAACTTTGGACTCCATTTTCTCCCATGCCTACTTTTGTCGAATGTGACTGTTATGCAGTTATGGGCAGTGGAGGTCTATTCGAGAGTTCGAAGGTACGCTGCTGCCACCTGGAAAAAGTTTACTGTATGCGTGAAGGACCGATTTTTTAGCATGGGGAAGCATAGGAAGTCAGTTTTCAAATGCTTCTAAAAAAATCAAAACAATATTTAATTAAAAGCTGGTTGGTGTACGTGATGAGAAATTCAATTAGCAAACTTTTTGGCATATCATTTTGATTAAAAAGTTTTTTCCCAGATTAAGTACTGATTGCATAGAAAACGAAGATTCTTAACCCGTACATCAATCCATTTTAAATTAAATAATGTTTTGAATTTTTTAGAAGCATTTGAAAATTGACTTCCTATGCTTCCCCATGTTAAAAAATCGGCGCTTCACGCACATGATCAACTGTGGTAATTTGCTTCGTAGTCCCCAATTGAACGCGAACTTAAACCGAACAGCGTGTGCTACTGCGTGCCAACCACCACGACGCTTCTTCTTTCGCCTTCACGGGTAGGAAATCGGGGGACTGACCTGCGACGGCGGCGGAGGATTCGACAAGCGAGAAAGCCGCGTACCGTCGTCCGTCCGTTCGTCTATCGATACAGCGCAAAGCATGAGAAACACGGCCGACCGACGACGAGCATCAGCAGAGCACAAGAGCGCCAATTATGCCGGGAATGACCTTGAATGTGTTGGTGGTGGAGCGCGGACCGATAGGTACGTACTCCCGGATGGACCTGGAAGCAATTTTTTATAGCATTTCCGCTTGGTTTGCCGGATTGCAGCCGGAATCGGTAACCGCGTTGCACACCACGACTCGGCAGCAGCCAAGAAATCGATTTGCCCGACCACTTTCTGGTAAATTCGATAGAAAAATTTCGCGTGAGCTTATTCCAGTGCATAAAATGCTTCCCACAATCGGATTTTTTCACAACTTGTCAAATTGTTCTCCCAAAGCATTTTGCAGCACCTCCATTCTCCCGGCTTTCCGCGGTTCTCTTACCTTTGGTTCTACTGGCGTTCTAATCCCGTTTGTGCACTTTGGCGATTCGGCACCGGATTTTCCGCGAGTCGCCGGGTCAAAATCCAAAATTTCACTCAATTTCACACTTTTCACTGCCGATTTAACGCCACTTCCGGGACACCGCTTGCTTTGGTCGCACAAATTACTGGATTTTCACCGTGAAAATCGTTTATCTACCGACGCGCGGATTGCTAGGACTGCTTCGTTCAAAAACTCGGGCACTTTTGATCTCTTCCTCTTTTCGCTGTGTGTTTGCGGCGGGCATCAGCGTTTGATGGATGGGGCCGTTTCTACCAGGCGGTTTCTAGCGGCCGAATGTCGCGTGCAAAACAGCGGTATCGGACGCAAGGCCGAATTTGCAGTACGGGGGTTTCGAAGCCGAAATCGATTTTCGACAATAAAATGTTGCGCGACACTGCGGCGTCGGACGCAACAGGTTTCACAGTGGGAAAAGCAAAAGGAAACCGAACTCAAAATCAAACGGATTCAACTCAACATTAACCTTCCAGGACGCGCGCCATCAAGCAACCGAAACTGCACCGCGCTCGCGCTGTATACGAAAAGCGAGGTTTTTTGGTAGTGTTGTACTTTTTACAACAGCGCGCGCGCTGAAGGGTTAAAAAGGATCATTAGATTAAATCTAGGGGCGAGACAGATCTAACGAGAGCAAATCTGTGTTCTAGGTATTGTCATTGGCGAAACTACAAATTTTTGCCAGGGGGTGCACAACGAACAAATATTCATTAAGCTGCTAGTACACAGGGTCAAATATTTGTCCGAAAAGAAAACAAAGCTCAAACATCTTGTTTGACTTGATCAAATTTTCATTAGTGTCAAACTGATGTTGTTTCTTGAGTGCTTTCCTTGTCAAATATTTGACCCTGTGTACTACTGGCCTTAGTTTATCCATTCATCATTCATCGCCCCATGTCTCACAGTAATGTTTCAAAATTCTAGGGGGTGCCTGGCAACCCCGGCACCCCCGGTAGTTTCGCCTATGGGTATTGTTCAGAATTCCTCACAGTTCCTCAGAATTTATCTCATTTATACCAAAGTGTGATTTGGCACCAATGTCAAACTACAAAGTGTTGCATGTGCTGAATGAAAATTGTAGTTTTAGGGATGTCTTTCGACAAATTTCGTCGATCATCGATAAAAAGAGTTACTCAGAATCTCTTAGAGTTGCTCTCGTTTGCACAGTGTCTTGCCCCTAGGATTAAATATTTAATTTTAACTCAAGAAACTCAAAACATTCAATGGAGTTTTTAGTCGTTACTACGCACTACCGTGCTGACTTACCAACGTATCCGTATCTTGATGTGCTCGGAAAAGGTTGCTTTGACAGTGTTGCTCATGAAGTCATATTCTTGGCTGACGTTCTCGTGGTTGATGGATTAATGATGGCAGTGTTGAATTTCATTCACTGTAAAACATAGGAGAACAATAAAATCGAGAATAAAACAATAAAAAATACAAATTTTATAATGATGAGATTAGCCTTTTCAGAAGGTATCGAACAAATTTTTAGGAACATCCACTCATATAAGGCAATCTAGCGTTCAATCACCCTTCTCTCTCAAGCAGTCACAGAGGATAGTATTTTTTTGTTTAATATTTTCATAGGGAAACGTTTCCGTATGAAACCAAACCTATCCTCCTCGGGAGCGAAACAGAGAAAGGTGATCAAACGTCAGATAGCCTTATACCCTTTCAGCGTTATGAGATTTATGAACAAGCCACAGACAAACAGACGTAACACTTGCGAAATTTCCATCTACTACGCTTTCAACGAACATTTTAAATTTTCATAGTTGTGGCTTTCACAACCAGAGGCGCGCGCATAGTTTTTCTATGCGTTTGACGTTTCACACTAGCGCCTTCTGTTGGCGATATTGCACAACACAGTGATTCGTGCAACTTTTCCACCAGGTGGTGGTAGTGTGAACTGGGCGATGGATTTCCATGAAAATCGTTCAAGGTGTTACGTCTGTTTGTCTGTGAACAAGCTTTTATTGTAGCATTCACTGTGATTTGTCAGCAGCGAGGTCAGCAGTGAAACAATTTTGGAACCACTGTGGAAGCATGCTACATTTTCATTTGTTGCTTCAGGGATTAGAAAATGTTTTGTATGCACAACATCATGAGCATGCGCACCATCATTCAGCAAGACAATACAATGTAAATACAAATCGAGTCAAAACCAAAGACAGTATTCGAACTGGTCTTCGAAAGATTCTATTTCCGACCAGAATCCATCAAATTACTATCAAAGTTGTTGAAATGTTACCAGCCTAGGAAATTTTAAAGGCACAATTTGGATACTACGCATATTTATGAGCAGTAAAGCACCAGGTATTTTCTAGCTCTGCAAAGTGAGCCAACTAAAAAAAATCAACCGTCGAAACAAACATTTTTTAAGGAGCATATGTTTCACGACCCATGTTTTGTCTCGTTGCATCCATATCGCAGCAGACCAAGGTACGGACTTGAAAGTTGCATCTGAGAATGAGCCATTTTACGAAACACCAGCAATGATAATATTAGTGCCGAGATTAGTGCTCCCTGATGAAAAAAATAATAAAAACATACATACGATAGATTTTGCTGTTACAAAATCATTTTTTTTTCGAAAAAAGGTTCATCATACATAATGCACAGAGAACAGACCTCCAAGTCCAGTTTCAAAACTGTGTAAGGAATGGGGTACGTTCGGTGTAGTACTAGATTTGTAGTAATGAGCTGAATTTTAGTATGGTGAGAAGGTTAGTTCTCCGTTTCTGCAATGAAATAGTGCAAAAAGCGTGGGCATTATGATTCCTTGCCTAATTTGATGCTGTTTGAGCAAAACTTTGGATAACTATGTTGTTTATGTTGCAAGAAATGCAGAAAACAACAACACTGTTACCCAAAGTTTTGCTCAAACAGCATAAAATTAGGCAAGGAATCATAATACCCACGCTTTCTGCACCATTTCATTGCAGAAACGGAGAATTGACCTTCTCACCATACTAAAATTCAGCTCATTACTACAAATCTAGTACTTCGCCGATCTGTCCTATTGACCGGTCATTTGAAAAGGCAACACAAGTGGCGAATTCGTGATGGCGCTGCTGTCGCAAAGTTCCCATGCTGCTGTCAATGGTGAATATATTTACAACTTATCTAGATATGCGTATTCACCGCTGACTGTAGCAATACACGCTAAGGTCGGTTTACCCAAATATGAGTAATGTTTACTCATAATCGCCGAAAAGTGCACAACCTCATTTTATGGGTAAAGCCACGTTACCCATATTTGGGTATGATGCTTCTAAGAATAATATAGGTAAATTTTACTCACATATGAGTTTTTCAATTTGAGTAATTCTTACCCATATTTGAGTAAACGTTTCATATTTAATTTTCATAAATATCCTAGGGGCAAGACACTGTGCAAACGAGAGCAACTCTGAGAGATTCTGAGTAACTCTTTTTATCGATGATCGACGAAATTTGTCGAAAGACATCCCTAAAACTGCAATTTTCATTCAGCACATGCAACACTTTGTAGTTTGACATTGGTGCCAAATCACACTTTGGTATAAATGAAAGAAATTCTGAGGAACTGTGAGGAATTCTGAGCAACACCTCGAACACAGATTTGCTCTCGTTAGATCTGTCCTGCCCCTAGTAAATATCTATATTATTGCTTTTCTATCTTAATATATGAAGAATCCACAAAAAAATATTTATCGTTCTATTTGATTTATTTCAAAATAAAGAAGAGTTTATTGTACAAACATTTCCTTTAGTGGCCCCTCTCCTGTAGTCTGAGCGAGCCGGTGAGCATCTGCAGGGTTGAAGTTTTGCTCTTTACTTCAGTTTATAACATCGCCTCGCCAGCTAGGTGGCAGAAAGAGCCGGAACGTTGGTGAAGACCCCAGCAGCAACTGTACGCATCAATCACATCGGGGTAATCCCTTTCCAGAGGGAGCAACGAGGATGCTTCGAAAAGGATCATCCAGGAACGCGTCGGAGGTCAAATCGGCTGAAATACAAGTACGGTTAACGCTGGACTAACGCCAATGCCGTATGCCTTTAACTCACCAATGTTTTCCATAAACATTCATATTCAAATTCTTGCAATAGATGGGATTGAAGCTGTCTAGCGTGGCCGTTGAACTTTCACACAGATTCCGAAGCAAGTTCTCCACCTGCAGCGAACCATCTTTTTTAGCACGGCCATCCACTTTTTACAACGGCTGCTTCCATTATCGCTTCATAAGGTACCATCGTCAGAGGTGGAAGTTTTACTGTGCATTTTTCGTCAATGTTTGGGATATCCGAGTACCTTGGGATGAATGCGCTTGGGCGGCTGATCTAGTGGAATAAATGAAATATATAAAACTAGATTTTCAATGATTTCAATCATGCAACTTACCTGAAGCAAGATCCGATGGTCAACACAAACTGCCTTTCGCCTGTTAGTTTGAAAATTGATCCACATCTTGTTGGAACAATAACCAGCCACACAGGATCAGCAGCGGACATCCGAAACGAAAACCGGGCGAACAAACGACCGACACAAAGACTTTCGGAACCGCGTAGCGTGAATAAAAGAGGAACGCAAGAGCACTACAAATTAACGTCCTTTATTCTCTGCTGTTTGTACAGAACTAACTTTCTACTCACCGCTCGGTACAGTTCGTACCTACCACTTCTCTCTCCTCTGTCACGTTGTCTCGTTCGGAGTATGTGCAGTCATGGGCGTAGGAGATAATAATATTGCCCCTACTTCTTTTCTCAACACTCCTCCTCAATATTTTAACTCCTGCGAACTGGAACTTCCAAACCCATTGCCTTCGAAAACTTCAGCTGCTTCGTTCCTCCGAGAGGCTTGGTGAGGATATCTGCTTTCATTTCCTCCGAAGGACAATACAGTATACGAACCGTTCCTTTCTCCACAAGGTCTCTGGCAAAACACATACGGGTATCGATGTGCTTTGATTGTCGAGACTGCCGCTCTATCCCGATGAAATCGATGCAACTTCGATTATCTTCGTATATGACTGTAGCATCCGTTTGTTTGAGCTGCACTTCTTCCAGAAGACGTCGAAGCCAGACAACTTCTCTACACGCCTCCGAAAGGGCAACGTATTCGGCCTCCATGCTGGACAGAGCCACGTTTGTCTGTTTCCTGCTTGCCCAACAAATGACCGCATCACCAAGGCTGAACATATATCCGGTATTCGACTTTCGGTCTGCAGTATCTCCACTCCAGTCGGCGTCGCTGTATCCTTGCAGTACCATCGGTTCGCCCCTGACACTCTTTAATGTGAGCCGGTACTCGTTTGTTCTCAACAGATACCTGACGATCCTTTTCAATTCCGTCCAATCACATTCCGTAGGGTGACTGATTTGCCTGCTCAGAATGGACACACTTGCTGCAATGTCTGGGCGCGTGTTTACCGCTACATAGAGCAATGCCCCAGTCAGACTGCGGTAGAGCAGATTATCCGGCAACTGTTGGCTTCCATTTCTGTTACGATAGTAGCCTGGGTCAACGGGTATCTTGGAGCCTTTAGCTGTAGCAAGTCCATGCTTTTCAGCAACCTTCGCAATGTAAGTCTCCTGATCCATGCAAAAGTAACCGTTAGAGTCCCTGGATATACGGATTCCCAAGAAAGATTGAACCTCTCCCAGCGCCGACAGTTTAATTTTCTGCTGCAGCTTCGATGTCAGATTATGAATCTCGCCTTCATCAGAACAAACCACTATCATATCGTCCACGTAGAGTAGGAGGTACATCAATGTTCCATTTGCCATTACCTTTGTGTACAGACAGGGGTCTGCTCTCGACTGTACAAAGCCCAATTCAACCAACAATCCGTCCATTGTTTTATTCCAAATTCTGGCCGCTTGTTTTAGGCCATATAAGCTGCGTTGTAGTTTGCAGACCAGTCGCTCTTTACCAGGCGTTTCGAAACCTTTGGGCTGCTGCATGTACACTTCTTCTCTCAACTCACCGTTCAAATAGGCGTTCTTTACATCGATGTGGTGAACTGCCAGCTGCTTATGTCCTGCAATCGTCAGAAGAACTCGAAGGGTACTTTGGGTGGCTACCGGTGCAAAGACTGCGTCGTAGTCAACTCCATATCGCTGTCGAAAGCCCTGGGCGACGAGCCTAGCCTTGAAACGTGACACTCTACCATCGCTGTCCTCCTTTCGTTTGAAAACCCATTTACTACCAATCGCTGTGCGACCAGCCGGCAATTCCACGAGAGTCCAGGTTCCGTTTTCCATCAATGAGTTGTATTCGTCAAGCATTGCAGCCTTCCACATCTCCCGCTCAGGACCTTTAATTGCTTCTTCGTAATTTTGCGGCTCCTCTACCGCTAGCGCTACGTCGACCACATAATCCTCCAAACGCTTCGGAAGAACACCTCTCGTTTGTCTTTTGGTACTGCTTCCTCCGGCATCCGCTGGTTGTTCATCGCCAGAATCCCAGCCATGAAATTCCTCCTCTGAATCTTCACGCTCCTCCGGAACTGCTTGCTCCTCCTGCACTGCTGGCTCCTCCTGTGTCCCATCTTTACCGTTGTCCACGCTGATCTCAATCCATCCACCATCGTTCTTCTTGATAGAGTCCGAACAAGTTGCAACATCGTCCTGCAACTCTATGAACCGAGCATCACGACTGATGGTTACTCTATCAGTTTCAGGATTCACAAACCGATATGCTTTCCGGTCGGTGCAGTAGCCCACAAAAACTAGCTTCTGGGCCTTGGGGTCCAGTTTGGCGCGCTTGACTTCCGGTATGTGAACATAGGCGACAGTACCAAATACTCGCAGATGCTGCATCGACGGCTTCTTGTTGTACCATCTCTCGTAAGGGGTTGTATCTACAGATCGGGAGGGCAATCGATTCTGCAAATACGACGCTGTCATGATTGCCTCCCCCCAATACGCCTTCTTCAGTCCAGCATCTAGCAACATACATGTGGCCATCTCTTGTAGGGTCCGATTTTTTCGCTCCGCGACCCCATTCTGTTGCGGAGAGTACGCAGCAGTAATTTGAGCTTGAATACCTTCTTCTGCATAAAACTGCTTGAGTTCGTGGTTTACGTACTCCCCTCCGCCATCGGATCGAATCACACAGGGAGCTCTGCCAAAAAGGTTCTTAACGTGGGCCACGTATCGTTTAATACACGCTGCTGCATCGGACTTGTGCCGCAATAGGCACACCACTGTGTATCTCGAAAAGTCGTCTATGATCGTCATGAAGAATGCGTTCCCCCCCGGCGTTACATTCTTCATTGGCCCACAAACGTCCGTGTGGACCAAGTCGAGGACACGTTTAGCTCTATTGAGCGAAGCCTTGGGAAATGGAATTCTTGGCAATTTGCCTTGTAAACAATGCTCACATACCTGTCTAGCGCCGCAATCCTGCATAGCAAATCCAGTAGCAAGGTCTTCCGCTCGAATCCGCTCCAAAATCTTCGGATCTCGGTGTCCGAAACGCCTATGCCACATATGCTGACAGTTCAGCAAGTGACGTACTTCTTCACCAAGTTTAGCACGTTCCACTTCCTTGAGCATGTACAGATTTCCGTTCAATTCCGCCACTGCAATTACTTTTCCGCTTTCACTCTTGATTTCGCACTTTGTGTCCGTAAATTGTACTTTCAGTCCTTTTTGTGTTAACTTTCGCACTGAGATCAAGTTACTGTCCAGTTTTGGAATGTAAAGCACTTCTTTCACGACAATCTCTCGTGCCGTGCCATCATCGTCAACACACGTTATCACTCCCTCACCAATCCCAGCCGCCACGGTGACCGATCCGTCGGCCAAAATTACGTTCACACTTGCACTTTTATCCAACACACGAAAGAACTTTGCATCATTGGCCATGTGGCTAGAACAGCCACTGTCAATGTACCACGCACTCTTGTTTCGGTTGCTCCCAATAGTGAAACATATTGGAGCCTCTTCTTCAGATGCCTGCTTCGCTTTCGTGCCCGTATTCTTTCCACTATTCTTCGCACCACCACTGCCGCTAAGCTGTTTCAACTGATAGCAATCCTTTTTAAAATGTCCTGGCTTACGGCAGTGATAACACACGCGTTCCTTCCGTGGCTTGCTTTGCGACTTCATAGCTTTTTCACTTGTTCCCCCCGATCGATCGACACGGCGCTGGTATTCATCCAAAAGTTTCTGTTTCGCCAAACCGATCGTCTGGTCCGCATCAGGCCGACTCTCTAATGCGGTGACCAGCCCAGAATACGAGTCCGGGAGACTGCGGTATATCATCGCGATTTTCATTGGTTCGTCCAAGGGCAAACCCGCACAAGACAACCGATCGAAAAGTTCTTCGATCTCAAATATATGCTTTTCCATATTCCCGCCATCACTCATATTCAAACTGCATATCTTCTTCAATATTGACACTCGCGACGTTGTCGTTGTTTTCATGTGGTAATCCTTCAATTGCTGCCACGCGACACTAGCTTCATCCACGTCTTTCACCAGGCTTAGCTGATTGTCGTCCAGCAGCAGTACAATCGTTGCTAAAGCCTTCATATTCGCAGTCTTCCACGCCGGAGTAACCGGGATCGGCTTCGCTTCACTGATAACCGTCCACAGTTCGTCCCTTTTCAACATCATTTCTACCCGCATCTTCCATGTTTGGTAGTTTTCGTTATTCAGTCGCGGCAAAACAAATTTCTCAGCCATTCTTCTTTGATATTCGCAATACCGAACACAAAACAAAACAAACTTTCCAAGTCCCACACACGCGACAGTTCAATTGGCAACACTAGTCAGTACAGTTACTCGCCCGCCTTCCGAGCGTCACACGAAGCACGTTCAGATTGACTGAAGACCGAACTGTCTCACACCAGTCGAGTACTGTACACGGCAAGCCAACTCCACCACAATCGCAATCACAGGACGCTCCCCTCCACTCAACTGATCAAATTTTCACTCAGCACCGCCTGCTCGAATTTGCCCGGCCAACGCACCGCACATGTGCAAATCACACCGCGCAGAATGATTCCTGAACGAAAATGCACACGCGAAATTTGATCTTCCTCTTTTCACAGAACTGGGCCGTATAACCTGTTGGAACAATAACCAGCCACACAGGATCAGCAGCGGACATCCGAAACGAAAACCGGGCGAACAAACGACCGACACAAAGACTTTCGGAACCGCGTAGCGTGAATAAAAGAGGAACGCAAGAGCACTACAAATTAACGTCCTTTATTCTCTGCTGTTTGTACAGAACTAACTTTCTACTCACCGCTCGGTACAGTTCGTACCTACCACTTCTCTCTCCTCTGTCACGTTGTCTCGTTCGGAGTATGTGCAGTCATGGGCGTAGGAGATAATAATATTGCCCCTACTTCTTTTCTCAACACATCTGAGCTATTTTTGCAAGCTAGACGTAGTAACTATTGCTAAGAATTATTCTTAGCTATTAATTATGGTTATAAAGGATTTAAATAGACCAACAACTATTTAAAACTATTAAAAACAAACACTACACTGTACGCGACAACAGCGACTAAAATGTTTACAACTCGGCTTGGCAAGAATAAAATTTTCATCCAAATATGAGTAAGTCACGTTTACCCATATTTGAGTAAAGTCACTTTACTGATAAAATGAGTTAATTTTACTAATATTTATCGATAAAATTTACCCATATTATGGGTTATGCATGTAAAACCCAAATATGGGTGAATCAACTACCCATATTTGGGTAAACTGACCTTAGCGTGTACCTGCTGCTTAGGTGACACCTAGGGGCAAGACAATGTGCAAACGAGAGCAACTCTGAGAAATTCTGAGTTTCTCTTTTTATCGATGAACGACGAAATTTGTTGAAATACATCCCCAAAGCTGCAATTTTCGTTCAGCACAAGCAACACTTTGCAGTTTGATATTGGTGCCAGACCACACTTTGGTATACATGGGAGAAAATCTGAGGAACTGTTAGGCATTCCGAACAACACTTCGAGCACAGATTTTCTCTCGTTAGATCTTTCTTGCTCTAGGGGCGTGTGATCTGGCACCTAGGGGAAGACAGATCTAACGAGAGGAAATCTGTGCTTGAAATGTTGTTCAAAATTCCTCACAGTTCCTCAAATTTTCTCCCATTTATGCCAAAGTGTGATCTGGCACCAATGTCAAACAGCAAAGTGTTGCGTATGCTGAATGAAAATTGCAGTTTTGGGGATGTCTTTCGACCAATTTTATGGATCATTGACAAAAAGAGTAACTCAGAATTTCTCAGAGTTGTTCTCGTTTGCATAGTGTCTTGCCCCTAGTCTGGCACCTTGGCTGGCACCAATGCCAAACTGCTTGCAAACTGCAAAGTGTTGCGTGTGGTGAATGAAAATTGCAGCTTTGGGGATGTCTTTCGACAAATTTCGTCGATCATCGATAAAAAAGTACCTCAGAATTTCTCAAAGTTGCTCTCGTTAGCACAGTGTCTTGCCCCTAGGTCTTGCCCCTAGCCCTGGTCATTGTAATTGTGGAGCCTCGTAGCTGTGCAGTTAAGGTCAGGGCTTGTTCACAAATGTCATAACGCTGGAGGGGGTGGGTGGGTGTCCTTCATGGTGTTACAGCCCGAACAAATAAAAATTTTCCCTATATAATAGTGTTACGAAGGGGTGGGTTTGTGTGGCGTTATGAAATTTGTGAATGAACCCTCACCAAGTCAGGGGCAAGACAGATCTAACGAGAGAAAATTTGGTCGAAGTGTTGCTCAGAATTCCTCACTGTTCCTCAGATTTCTTTTCCCATTTATACCAAAGTGTGATCTGGCACCAATGTCAAACTGCAAAGTGCTGCACCAGCTGAATGAAAATTGCAGTTTTGGCCGAGGTTCTGGGGATGTCTTTCAACAAATTTCGTCGATCATCGATAAAAAGAGTAAAGCCTAGTACTCAGATGGCAAGAAATGAGGTCAAGGAAAAAAGTGCATTTTTACCAAAGTAATTTTGACAGTCGATCTTGAGAGAGAAAAAAGAAAAAAATCGACGAAACTCTTTGTTTACCAATCTGACTGACTTGGAATGAAACCGGGACAATCGGCAAGAACAAGCGAACTCCCCTACCAGGAGCAGGCATGAATCTACTGATCTGGACCGCAGCAAACTGGAAGATTGACCAGCAATCCGAGGCGCTCCAGCTCTATTTGACCGGTGATAATCTGAGCGGGCCAACTAGCTGTTTGCTGCAACCGGACACGATAAGTTTTTGAAAACATATAGCTGCTGGAAAATGGTATGATTTCGATTTTGAAAAGGAAATGCTTCGGGTATTCGGGAAATCCACCGGCGCTTCCTCCAAGGATTCCTAAGCAGGAATTCCGTCGAGGATTCCTCCAGAAATTTCTTCGGTGATTCCTCCAGCAATTTGTGCAGAAATAACTCCAGGATTTCCTCCGGAGATTCATCTTTAAAGTCCTTCTAGAATTCCTCCAGAAGTTCTTCCGGGAATTCCTCCTAGGATTCCTTCGGAAATCTATCTGGAGATTCCTTCAGAAATTCTACCAGGAATTCCTTCGGGGATTCCTCCAAAAATTCATTCGGGGATTCCTCCAGGAAATCCTTCGGGGATTCCTCCATTAATTCCTTCGGGGATTCCTCCAGGAATTCTTTTGGAGATTCCTTCAGAAATTCCTTCGAGGATTCACAAGGAATTCCTTCGAGGATTCCTCCGAAAATTCCTTCGGGGATTCCTCCAGGAATTCCTTCAGGGATTCCTTCAGGAATTCCTTTGGGGATTGCTTCGGGAATTCCTTCAGGGATTCCTTCGGGAGTTCTTCCAGGAATTCTTTCGGGGATTCCTTCAGAAATTCCTTCGGGGATTCCTCCAGGAATTCCTTCCTGGATTCCACCAGGAATTTCTTCGCGGATACTTACAGGAATTCCTTCGAGGATTCCTCCAGGAATTTCTTCGGGGATTCCTCCAGGAATTCCTTCGGGGATTCCTCCAGGAATTCCTTCGGTGATTCCGAGGGTGATTCCTCCAAGGATTCCTCCAGGAATTGCTCCACGGATTCCTCCAGGAATTCCTCCAAGGAGTCCTCCAGGGATTCCTCCAGGAATTCCTTCAGGGATTCCTCCAGAAATTCCTCTAGGGACTCCTCCAGGAATTCTTTCGGGGATTCCTTCAGAAATTCCTTCGGGGATTCCTCCAGGAATTCCTTCCTGGATTCCACAAGGAATTTCTTCGCGGATACTCACAGGAATTCCATCGAGGATTCCTCCAGGGATTCCCCCAGGAATTCCTCCAGGGATTCCCCCAGGAATTCCTCCAGGGATTCCCCCAGGGATTCCTCCAGGAATTCCTCCAGGGATTCCTCTAGGAATTCCTCCAGGGATTCATCCAGGAATTCCTCCAGGGATTCCTCCAGGAATCCCTCCAGGGATTCCTCCAGGAATTCCTCCAGGGATTCCTCCAGGAATTCCTCCAGGGATTCCTCCAGGAATTCCTGCAGGGATTCCTCCAGGAATTCCTCCAGGGATTCCTCCAGGAATTCCTCCAGGGATTCCTCCAGGAATTCCTCAAGGGATTCCTCCAGGAATTCCACCAGGGATTCTTCCAGGAATTCCTCCAGGGATTCCTCCAGGAATTCCTCTAGGGATTCTTCCAGGAATTCCTCTAGGGATTCTTCCAGGAATTCCTCTAGGGATTCCTCCAGGTATTCCTCTAAGGATTCCTCCAGGAATTCCATTAGGAATTCCTCCAGGAATTCCATTAGGAATTCCTCCAGGAATTCCATTAGGAATTCCTCCAGGAATTCCATTAGGAATTCCTCCAGGAATTCCATTAGGAATTCCTCCAGGAATTCCATTAGGAATTCCTCCAGGAATTCCATTAGGAATTCCATTAGGAATTCCTCCAGGGATTCCTCCAGGAATTCCTCTAGGGATTCCTCCAGGAATTTCTCTAGGAATTCCTCCAGGAATTCCTCTAGGGATTCCTCCAGGAATTCCTCTAGGGATTCCTCCAGGAATTCCTCTAGGGATTCCTCCAGGAATTCCTCTAGGGATTCCTCCAGGAATTCCTCTAGGGATTCCTCCAGGAATTCCTCTAGAAATTCCTCCAGGAACTCCTCCAAGGATTCCTCCAGGAATTCCACCAGGAATTCCTCCAGGGATTCCTCCAGGAAATCCTCCAGGGATTCCTCCAGGAAATCCTCCAGGGATTCCTCCAGGGATTCCTCCAGGAATTCCTCCAGGGATTCCTCCAGGAATTCCTCCAGGGATTCCTCCAGGAATTCCTCCAGGGATTCCTCCAGGAATTCCTCCAGGGATTCCTCCAGGAATTCCTCCAGGGATTCCTCCAGGAATTCCTCCAGGGATTCCTCCAGGAATTCCTCCAGGGATTCCTCCAAAAATTCCTCCAGGAATTCCTCCAGGGATTCCTCCAGGAATTCCTCCAGGGATTCCTCCAGGAATTCCTCCAGGGATTCCTCCAGGGATTCCTCCAGGAATTCCTCCAGAGATTCCTCCAGGAAATCCTCTAGGGATTCCTCCAGGGATTCCTCCAGGGATTCCTCCAGGAAATCCTCCAGGGATTCCTCCAGGAATTTCTTCGGGAATTTTTCCAGGAATTCTTTCGGAGATTCCTTCTGAGATTTCTCCAGCAATTCCTTCAGGAGCTTATTCATGAATGCTTCCGGAATATCTTTAGGAATACCTTAAGGAATTTCTTCCAGAATTTTTCCGCAGGAATTTTTCCAAAATTTCTCCAGAAATTCCAGGAATCCAGGGAATCCTCCAGGAATTCCTCCAGGGATTCCTCCAGGAATTCCTGCAGGGATTCCTCCAGAAATTCCTGCAGGGATTTCTCCAGGAATTCCTCCAGGGATTCCTCCAGGAATTCCTCCAGGGATTCCTCCAGGGATTCCTCCAGGAATTCCTCCAGGAATTCCTCCAGGGATTCCTCCAGGAATTCCTCCAGGGATTCTTCCAGGAATTTCTCCAGGGATTCCTCCAGGAATTCCTCCAGGGATTCTTCCAGGAATTCCTCCAGGGATTCCTCCAGGAATTCCTCTAGGGGTTCTTCCAGGAATTCCTCCAGGAATTCCTCTAAGGATTCCTCCAGGAATTCCTTTAGGAATTCCTCCAGGAATTCCTCCAGGAATTCCTCTAGGGATTCCTCCAGGGATTCCTCTAGAGATTCCTCCAGGAATTCCTCTATGGATTCCTCCAGGAATTCCTCTAGGGATTCCTCCAGGAATTCCTCTTGGGATTCCTCCAGGAATTCTTCTAGGGATTCCTCCAGGAATTCCTTAGGAACTCCTCCAAGGATTCCTCCAGGAATTCCACCAGGAATTCCTCCAGGAATTCCTCCAGGGATTCCTCCAGGAAATCCTCCAGGGATTCCTCCAGGAAATTCTCCAGGGATTCCTCCAGGAATTCCTCTAGGGATTCTTCCAGGAATTCCTCCAGGGATTCCTCCAGGAATTCCTCTAGGGATTCTTCCAGAAATTCCTCCAGGAATTCCTCTAAGGATTCCTCCAGGAATTCCTTTGGGAATTCCTCCAGGAATTCCTCTAGGGATTCCTCTAGGGATTCCTCCAGGAATTCCCCTAGGTATTCCTCCAGGAATTCCTCTAGGGATTCCTCCAGGAATTCCTCTAGGAATTCCTCTAGGGATTCCTCCAGAAATTCCTCTAGGGATTCCTCCAGGGATTCCTCCAGGAAATCTTCCAGGGATTCCTCCAGGAATTTCTTCGGGAATTTTTCCAGGAATTCTTTCGGGGATTCCTTCTGAGATTTCTTCAGCAATTCCTTCAGGAGCTTATTCATGAATGCTTCCGGAATATCTTTAGGAATACCTTAAGGAATTTCTTCGAGAATTTTTCCGCAGGGATTTTTCCAAAATTTCTCCAGAAATTCCAGGAATCCAGGGAATCCTCCAGGAATTCCTCCAGGGATTCCTCCAGGAATTCCTCCAGGGATTCCTCCAGGAATTCCTCCAGGGATTCCTCCAGGAATTCCTGCAGGGATTCCTCCAGAAATTCCTGCAGGGATTCCTCCAGAAATTCCTGCAGGGATTCCTCCAGAAATTCCTGCAGGGATTTCTCCAGGAATTCCTCCAGGGATTCCTCCAGGAATTCCTCCAGGAATTAATCCAGGAATTCCTCCAGGAATTCCTCCAGGAATTCCTCCAGGAATTCCTCCAGGAATTCCTCCAGGAATTCCTCCAGGAATTCCTCCAGGAATTCCTCCAGGAATTCCTCCAGGAATTCCTCCAGGAATTCCTCCAGGAATTCCTCCAGGAATTCCTCCAGGGATTCCTCCAGGAATTCCTCCAGGGATTCTTCCAGGAATTTCTCCAGGGATTCCTCCAGGAATTCCTCTAGGGATTCTTCCAGGAATTCCTCCAGGAATTCCTCTAAGGATTCCTCCAGGAATTCCTCTAAGGATTCCTCCAGGAATTCCTCTAAGGATTCCTCCAGGAATTCTTTTAAGGATTCCTCCAGGAATTCCTCTAAGGATTCCTCCAGGAATTCCTCCAGGAATTCCTCTAGGGATTCCTCCAGGAATTCCTCTAGGGATTCCTCCAGGAATTCCTCTAGAGATTCCTCCAGGAATTCCTCTATGGATTCCTCCAGGAATTCCTCTAGGGATTCCTCCAGGAATTCCTCTAGGGATTCCTCCAGGAATTCCTCTAGGGATTCCTCCAGGAATTCCTTAGGAACTCCTCCAAGGATTCCTCCAGGAATTCCACCAGGAATTCCTCCAGGGATTCCTCCAGGAAATCCTCCAGAAATTCCTCCAGGAAATTCTCCAGGGATTCCTCCAGGAATTCCTCCAGGGATTCTTCCAGGAATTCCTCCAGGGATTCTTCCAGGAATTCCTCCAGGGATTCCTCCAGGAATTCCTCTAGGGATTCTTCCAGCAATTCCTCTAGGGATTCTTCCAGGAATTCCTCAAAGGATTCCTTCAGGAATTCCTTTAGGAATTCCTCCAGGAATTCCTCTAGGGATTCCTCTAGGGATTCCTCCAGGAATTCCTCTAAGTATTCCTCCAAGAATTCCTCTAGGGATTCCTCCAGGAATTCCTCTAGGGATTCCTCCAGGAATTCCTCTAGGGATTCCTCCAGGAATTCCTCTATGGTTTCCTCCAGGAATTCCTCTATGGTTTCCTCCAGGAATTCCTCTAGGGATTCCTCCAGGAATTCCTCTAGGGATTCCTCCAGGAATTCCTCCAGGGATTCTTCCAGGAATTTCTCCAGGGATTCCTCCAAGAATTCCTCCAGGGATTCTTCCAGGGATTCCTCCAGGGATTCCTCCAGGAATTCCTCTAGGGATTCTTCCAGGGATTCCTTGGGAACTCCTTCAAGGATTCCTCCAGGAATTCCACCAGGAATTCCTCCAGGGATTCCTTCAGGGATTCCTCCAGGAAATTCTCCAGGGATTCCTCCAGGAATTCTTTCGAGGATTGCTCCAGGAAATTCTTCGGGAATTCTTTCGAGGATTCCTTCTGAGATTTCTCCAGCAATTCCTTCAGGAGCTTATTCATTAATGCTTCCGGAATATCTTTAGGAATGCCTTCCGGAATTTCTTTGAGAATTTTTCCAGAAATCTCCCCCGGGATGTCCGCAGGAATTTTTCCAAAATTTCTCCAGAAATTCCTTCGAGTATATCTACAGGTTTTCCTACTGGGATTCCTTCAGGACTGCTCCGGTTATTCTTTAAGAATTCCTTGCGGGATTTCTTCAGTGATATCTAACCAAACATCTCCAGAAATTCCTTCAGGTATTCTTCCAGGAATTCCTCCAGGAATTCTTCCAGGAATTCCTCCAGGAATTCCTTCAGGGATTCCTCCAGGAATTCGTTCGGTTGTTAATACAGCCATTCCTTTGGGGATTTCTCCAGAAATTCCTAGAGGGATTCCTAGAGACATCGAGGAAGATACTTCTTGAAAAGTCCAGGGGGAATTTCTGGAGGAATTCCTTGAAGAATTCCTGGAGGAATTCCTGGAGGAATTCCGGAAGGAATTTCCGGAAGAATTCCTGGAGAGATTTCTGGAAAAATTCCTGGAGGAATTCCTGGAAGAGTTCCTGAAGGAAGACCTGGAAGAATTCCTGAAGGAATTCATGGAAGAATACCTGGAGCACAGACAAACAGACGTAACTCTTACAGGAAATTCATCAAAAACTTTTGCCCGGTGTCATTTTTATGAGCACACTGCCACCTGTTGGCAGAACCGCGCGCGACACTGTCTGCCATGATACATTCCGATTTGACGTTTTGCTGACACGCACACTACTACACCAACTGTCTGTAATTTTCGTTTGCATCATTCAGCAACGTGTACACTGGCAAACGTCAAAGCGATCGAACACTAGCGTATCTGGTGGAACGATCGCGCAAATCAAATGAAATTTGTATTGATCGTTTAATGCATGTGCCAAGCCGTTTTGAAGAGTGTTACGTCTGTTTGTCTGTGCCTGGAGGAATTCCTAGAAGAATAACTGGAGGAATTCATGGAAGAATACCTGGAGGAATTCCTGGAAGAATTCCTGAAAAAATTCTTGGAGGAATTCCTAGAGGAATTCCTGGAAGAATTCCTGGAGGAATTCCTGGAAAAATTCCTGGAAGAATTCCTTGTAGAATTCCTGGAGGAATTGCGGGAGGAATTTTCGGGAGGAATTTAGGGAGGAATTTTCGGAAGAATTCCTGGAGGAATTTCCGGAAGAATTCCTGGAGGAATTTCTGGAAGAATTCCTGAAAGAATTCTTGGAGGAATTCCTGAAAGAGTTCCTGGAGCAAGACCTGGAAGAATTCCTGAAGGAATTCCTGGAAAAATTCCTGGAGGAATTCCTGAAGGAGTTCCTGGAAGAAGACCTGGAAGAATTCCAGGAGGAATTGCTGGAAAAATTGCTGGAGGAATTCCTTAACGAATTACTGGCGGTATCCCTGGAATAATTCTTGGAGGAATTCCTGAAAGAGTTCCTGGAGGAAGACCTGGAAGAATTTCTGAATTCCTGGAAGAATTCCAGGAGGAATTCCTGAAAGAGTTCCTGAAGGAAGACCTGGAAGTAATCCTGGAGGAATTGCTGGAGGAATTCCTTAACGAATTACTGGAGGTATCCCTGGAAGAATTCCTTGAAGAATTCCTGGAGGAATACCTTGAAGAATTCCTGGAGGAATATCCGGAAGAATTCCTGGAGAGATTTCTGGAAGAATTCCTGGAAGAGTTCCTGGAGGAAGACCTGGAAGAATTCCTGAAGGAATACCTGGAGGACTTCCTGGAAGAATTCCTGGAGAAATTAATGGAAGAATTCCTGGAAGATTTACTGGAAGAATTCCTGGAGGAATTCTGGGAGCAATTCGTGGAGGAATTTCTGGAAGAATTCCTGGAGGAATTCCTGGAAGAATTCCTGGAGGAATTCCTGGAAGAATTCCTTGAGAATTCCCTGGAAGAATTCCTGGAGGAATTCCTGGAAGAATTCCTTGGGAATTTCCTGGAAGAATTCTTGGAGGAATTCCTGAAAGATTTCCTGGAGGAAGACCTGGAAAAATTCCTGAAAGAACTCCTTGAGGAATTCTTGGAAGAGTTCCTGGAGGAATATCTGGAAGAATTCCTGGAGGAATTGCTGAAGGAATTCCTTAACGAATTACTGGAGGTATCCCTGGAGGAATTCTTGAAGGAATTCCTGGAAGAATTCGTGGAGCAATTCCCGGAGGAATTTCTAGAGGAATTCCTGGAAGAATTACTGGTGGAATTCATGGAAGAATTCCTGGAGTAATTCCTGGAAGAATTCCTAGAGGAATTCCTGGAGGAATTTCTGGAGGAATTCCTGGACGATTTTCTGGAAGAATTTCTGGAGGAATTCCTGGAGGAATTCTGGGAGCAATTCGTGGAGGAATTTCTGGAAGAATTCCTGGAGGAATTCCTGGAAGAATTCTTGGAGGAATTCCTGCAGGAATTCCTTGAAGAATTCCTGGAGGAATTCCTGGAAGAATTCCTAGAGGAATTCCTGGAGGAATTTCTGGAGGAATTCCTGGAGGAATTCCTGGAGGTATCCCTCGAGGAATTCCTGAAGGAATTCCTGGAAGAACTCCTGCAGGAATTCCTTGAAGAATTCCCGGAGGAATTCCTGGAGAGATTTCTGGAAGAATTCCTGGAAGAATTCGTGGTGCAATTCACGGAGGGAGGAATTTCTAGAGGAATTCCTGAAAAAATTACTGGTGGATTTCATGGAAGAATTCCTGGAGGAATTCCTGGAAGAATTCTTAGAGGAATTCCTGGAGGAATTCCTGGAAGAATTCCTAGAGCAATTCCTGGAGGAATTTCTGGAGGAATTCCTGGAGGAATTTCTGGAGGAATTCCTGGAGGAATTTCTGGAGGAATTACTGGAGGAATTTCTGGAAGAATTCCTGGAGAATTCCCTGGAAGAATTCCTGGAGGAATTCCTGGAAGAATTCCTTGAGAATTTCCTGGAAGAATTCTTGGAGGAATTCCTGAAAGATTTCCTGGAGGAAGACCTGGAAAAATTCCTGAAAGAACTCCTTGAGGAATTCTTGTAAGAGTTCCTGGAGGAATATCTGGAAGAATTCCTGGAGGAATTGCTGGAAGAATTGCTGAAGGAATTCCTTAACGAATTACTGGAGGTATCCCTGGAGGAATTCTTGAAGGAATTCCTGGAAGAATCGTGGAGCAATTCCCGGAGGAATTTCTAGAGGAATTCCTGGAAGAATTACTGGTGGAATTCATGGAAGAATTCCTGGAGTAATTCCTGGAAGAATTCCTAGAGGAATTCCTGGAGGAATTTCTGGAGGAATTCCTGGAGGAATTCCTGGAAGAATTCCTGGAGAATTTCCTGGAAGAATTCCTGGAGGAATTCCTGAAAGAGTTCCTGGAGGAAGACCTGGAAGAATTCCTGAAGGAATTTCTGGAAGAATTGCAGGAGAAATTCCTTAACGAATTACTGGAGGTATCCCTGGAAGAATTCCTGGAAGAATTCCTGGAGGAATTCTGGGAGGAATTCCTGGAAGAATTCATGGAGAAATTTCTGGAAGAATTCCTGGAGGAATTCCTGGAAGAATTCGTGGAGGAATTTCTGGAGGAATTTCTAGAGGAATTCCTGGAAAAATTCCTGGTGGAATTCATGGAAAAATTCCTGGAAGAATTCTTTGAGGAATTCCTGGAAGAATTCCTGGAGGAATTCCTGGAGGAATTCCCGGAAGAATTCCTTGAGAATTTCCTGGAAAAATTCCTGGAAGAATTCTTGGAGGAATTCCTGAAAGATTTCCTGGAGGAAGACCTGGAAAAATTCTTGAAGGAATTCCTGAAAGAACTCCTTGAGGAATTCTTGGAAAAGTTCCTGAAGGAATATCTGGAAGAATTGCTGGAGGAATTGCTGGAAGAGTTGCTAAAGGAATTCCTTAACGAGGAATGAAGAAATTCCTGGAAGAATTCGTGGAGCAATTCCCGGAGGAATTTCTACAGGAATTCCTGGAAGAATTACTGGTGGAATTCATGGAGGAATGCCTGGAAGAATTCCTAGAGGAATCCCTGGAGGAATTTCTGGAGGAATTCCTGGACGAATTTCTGGAAGAATTCCTGGAGGAATTCCTGGAAGAATTCCTGGATCAATTCTTGGAGGAGTTCCTGGAAGAATTCCTGGAGGAATTCCTGGAAGAATTCCTGGGGGAATTCCTGGAAGAATTCTTGGAGGAATTCCTGAAAGAATTCCTGGAGGAATTCCTGGAAGACATCCTGGAGGAATTTCTGGAAGAATTCCTGGAGGTATTCCTGGAAGACATCCTGGACGAATTTCTGGAAGAATTCCTGGAGGAATTCCTGGAAGATTTCCTGGAGGAATTCCTGGAAGAGTTCCTGGAGGAATTCCTGGAAGAATTCCTGGGGGAATTCCTGGAAGAATTCCTGGGGGAATTCCTGGGGGAATTCCTGGAAGAATTCCTGGAGGAATTCCTGGAAGACATCCTGGAGGAATTTCTGGAAGAATTCCTGGAGGTATTCCTGGAAGAATTCCTGGAGGAGTTCCTGGAAGAATTCCTGGAGGAATTCCTGGAAGAATTCCTGGAGGAATTCCTGGAAGACATCCTGGAGGAATTTCTGGAAGAATTCCTGGAGGTATTCCTGGAAGAATTCCTGGAGGAGTTCCTGGAAGAATTCCTGGAAGAATTCCTGGGGGAATTCCTGGAAGAATTCTTGGAGGAATTCCTGAAAGAATTCCTGGAGGAATTCCTGGAAGACATCCTGGAGGAATTTCTGGAAGAATTCCTGGAGGTATTCCTGGAAGACATCCTGGAGGAATTTCTGGAAGAATTCCTGGAGGTATTTCTGGAGGAGTTCCTGGAAGAATTCCTGGAGGAATTCCTGGAAGAATTCCTGGAGGAATTCCTGGAAGACATCCTGGAGGAATTCCTGGAAGAATTCGTGGAGGAATTTCTGGAAGAATTCGTGGAGGAATTTCTGGAAGAATTCCTGGAGGAATTTCTGGAAGAATTCCAGGAGGAATCCCTGGAAGAATTCCTGGAGGAATTTCTGGAAGAATTCCTGGAGGAATTTCTGGAAGAATTCCTGGAGGAATTTCTGGAAAAATTCCTGGAGGAATTTCTGGAAGAATTCCTGGAGGAATATCTGGAAGAATTCCTGGAGGAATTTCTGGAAGAATTTCTGGAAGAATTCCTGGAGGAATTTCTGGAAGAATTCCTGGAGGAATTTCTGGAAGAATTCCTGGAGGAATTTCTGGAAGAATTCCTGGAGGAATTTCTGGAAGAATTCCTGGAGGAATTTCTGGAAGAATTCCTGGAGGAATTTCTGGAAGAATTCCTGGAGGAATTTCTGGAAGAATTCCTGAAGGAATTTCTGGAAGAATTCCTGGAGGAATTTCTGGAAAAATTCCTGGAGGAATTTCTGGAAGAATCAGATGTCCCTGAGGAAATTTCTGGAAGTATCCCCGAATGAATTTCTGGAGGAATTCCTGGAAAATCTCTGAAGGAATTCCTGGAGCAATCTCTGAAGGAATTTTTGTAGCAATCTGTGAAGGAATTCCTGGAGCAATCCCTGAATTCTTGGAACAATCCCTGAAGGAATTCCCGGATTAACATCTGAAGGAATTCCTGGAGGATTCCCTGAATTCCTGGTGCAATCACTGATGAAAATCTCGGAGAAATCCCTGAAGGAATTCGTGGAGGAGTTCCTGGAGGAATCCCTGAATTCCTCGAGTAATCTCCGGAGGAATTCCTGGATTAATCCCCGGAGGAACTCCTGAAAGAATCCCCGGAGGAACTCTTTAAGGAATCCCCGGAAGAATTCCTGAAGGAATCCTCGCTGGAACTCCTGGAGGAATCCCCGAAACAACTCCTGGAGGAATCCCCGGATCAACTCCTGGAGGAATCCCCGGAGCATTTCCTGGAGGAATCCCCAGAGAAATTCCTGGAGCAATCCCCGAAGGAATTTCTGGAGCAATTCCCGGAGAAATTTCTGGAGCAATCCACGAATGAATTGCTGGAGAAATTCCTGGAGGAATCTGTGATTGAATTTCTGGAGGAATCCCTGAAGGAATTCCTGGAACAATCCCTGAAGGAAATCCCGGAGGAATCCCTGAAGGAATTTCTGGAGGAATCCCTGAATTCCAGGATGAAACACTGAAGGAATTCTTGAAGGATTTACTGAAGGAATTCCCGGAGGTATCCCTGAAGGAATTCCTCGAGAAATCATTGAAGGAATCCCTGAAAAAAATCCTGTCCTTGAAGGCAATCCTGGAGGAATCCCTGAAAAAAAATCCTTGAGGAATCCCTGAAGAAATTTCTGGAGGAATCGCTGTAGCCGGCGCAGCCGGGCCTACTCCAAATCGTCATACACTTATCGTTTTCCACTCATCTGCCAAAATGTCGTTTGTCTCTGTTGGTGTTAGTGAAGTCATCATTTGTTTTGAAAGTTGTTTTTTGCGATTCTTGTTATTAACTTTGTTTACGTCCCGCATTTGGAAAACCAACGGTTTTTTTGTTTTGCGTTTTTCAGTTATTGAACGAAATGTGGGGCGGGCTGAGCTAGCTCTTGAAGAATGGCCATGAGTGACCGGAAGAACCATCTTCGATGCCATCGGAGGTGTTTGGGAAGAAGAAATTATTCTAAAAGGCACCGGGTACTTGCGTATGAAGAACACGTTTGATGCCGGATTGGAAGCAGCTTCGGGTGCGAGAAAAAGCCTACAAGGAAAAATCTCCGCTGTACAATTATGGATCTGCGCGGAAATACCCAACATGCAGTTTAGATTCGTCGGTGGTTTAGATCCGCTCCCGGACCACACACAGGACATTTCCAAAAACGTGACGCCGTTCATTCAGTCAGCCCGAAACGGGTGCAGTGTGTATCTTTGCATATGGGTAATTTGGATTTGATTTTCAACGCGGTCAGGATTACAAACATCCTACATAGAAATACGAGGTAGGTACGTGCTTACAAAAAAGATTTTCCTTATTCCCGCTATTGCGACCATGAAGCCATTGCTTCCGACCAGTACTTTTGCGACATGCCTCAAATTGAGTTGAAGCCTAAGATAACTCTAGAATTTAGTAGCCACTTAATCTGAGCTTAATGCAGTCTCATACTATTTGATCCTAAGGCTTAAAAGTACACTAGCTTCTATGTGATGCAGATGCAAGCTAAATGCATTCTCAGATTATTTAGCGCTTCCTAAGCTCATTCCAAGCTTAGGAATAAACTAGCTTCTATGTGATGCAAATGCAAGCTAAATGCATTCTGAGATTATTTTGCGCTTCCTAAGCTCATTCCAAGCTTAGGAATAAACTAGCTTCTATGTGATGCAGATGCAAGCTAAATGCATTCTGAGATTATTTAGCGTTTCCTAAGCTCATTCCAAGATTAGGAATAAACTAGCTTCTATGTGATGCAAATGCAATCTAAATGCATTCTGAGATTATTTTGCGCTTCCTAAGCTCATTCCAAGCTTAGGAATAAACTAGCTTCTATGTGATGCAGATGCAAGCTACATGCATTCTCAGATTATTTAGCGCTTCCTAAGCTCATTCCAAGCTTAGGAATAAACTAGCTTCTATGTGATGCAGATGCAAGCTAAATGCATTCTCAGATTATTTAGCGCTTCCTAAGCTCATTCCAAGATTAGGAATAAACTAGCTTCTATGTGATGCAGATGCAAGCTAAATGCATTCTCAGATTATTTAGCGTTTCCTAAGCTCATTCCAAGATTAGGAATAAACTAGCTTCTATGTGATGCAGATGCAAGCTAAATGCATTCTGAGATTATTTTGCGCTTCCTAAGCTCATTCCAAGCTTAGGAATAAACTAGCTTCTATGTGATGCAGATGCAAGCTAAATGCATTCTCAGATTATTTAGCGCTTCCTAAGCTCATTCCAAGATTAGGAATAAACTAGCTTCTATGTGATGCAGATGCAAGCTAAATGCATTCTGAGATTATTTTGCGCTTCCTAAGCTCATTCCAAGCTTAGGAATATACTAGCTTCTATGTGATGCAAATGCAAGCTAAATGCATTCTCAGATTATTTAGCGTTTCCTAAGCTCATTCCAAGATTAGGAATAAACTAGCTTCTATGTGATGCAGATGCAAGCTAAATGCATTCTCAGATTATTTAGCGCTTCCTAAGCTCATTCCAAGCTTAGGAATATACTAGCTTCTATGTGATGCAAATGCAAGCTAAATGCATTCTCAGATTATTTAGCGTTTCCTAAGCTCATTCCAAGCTTAGGAATAAACTAGCTTCTATGTGATGCAAATGCAATCTAAATGCATTCTGAGATTATTTTGCGCTTCCTAAGCTCATTCCAAGCTTAGGAATAAACTAGCTTCTATGTGATGCAGATGCAAGCTAAATGCATTCTGAGATTATTTTGCGCTTCCTAAGCTCATTCCAAGCTTAGGAATAAACTAGCTTCTATGTGATGCAAATGCAAGCTAAATGCATTCTCGGATTATTTTGAGCTTCCTAAGCTCATTCCAAGCTTAGGAATAAACTAGCTTCTATGTGATTCAAATGCAAGCTTAATGCATTCTGAGATTATTTTGCGCTTCCTTAGCTTAGGAATATTCTAGCTTCTACGTGATGCAAATGCAAGCTTAATGCATTCTGAGATTATTTTGCGCTTCCTTAGCTTAGGAATATTCTAGCTTCTATGTGATGCAAATGCAAGCTAAATGCATTCTGAGATTATTTTGCGCTTCCTAAGCTCATTCCAAGCTCAGGAATATACTATCTTCTATGTGATTCAAATGCAAGCTTAATGCATTCTGAGATTATTTTGCGCTTCCTTAGCTCAGGAATATTCTAGCTTCTATGTGATGCAAATGCAAGCTAAATGCATTCTGAGATTATTTTGCGCTTCCTAAGCTCATTCCAAGCTCAGGAATATACTAGCTTCTATGTGATTCAAATGCAAGCTTAATGCATTCTGAGATTATTTTGCGCTTCCTTAGCTTAGGAATATTCTAGCTTCTACGTGATGCAAATGCAAGCTTAATGCATTCTGAGATTATTTTGCGCTTCCTTAGCGTAGAACAAAAACTCGCTTCGGTGTTTCATCGTGTGGTTCGAAAACAAGAGACGATCGCTGCTGTTGGATGTGGTTGACTCTGCATTGAACGAGGGTTGGCTTGAGTGGCTTTTGCGTGAATCGATTATGTTTTGATGGACTGCGTTTGTCGTATGAAGTGATGGTTAGAACGAGTGTCATTCGACATTGACCCTCCTGAAACTGCACAACCCTGATTCTGAGATTATTTTGCGCTTCCTTAGCTTAGGAATATTCTAGCTTCTATGTGATGCAAATGCAAGCTAAATGCATTCTGAGATTATTTTGCGCTTCCTAAGCTCATTCCAAGCTCAGGAATATACTAGCTTCTATGTGATGCAAATGCAAGCTTAATGCATTCTGAGATTATTTTGCGCTTCCTTAGCTCAGGAATATTCTAGCTTCTATGTGATGCAAATGCAAGCTAAATGCATTCTGAGATTATTTTGCGCTTCCTAAGCTCATTCCAAGCTCAGGAATATACTAGCTTCTATGTGATGCAAATGCAAGCTTAACGCATTCTGAGATTATTTTGCGCTTCCTTAGCTTAGGAATATTCTAGCTTCTATGTGATGCAAATGCAAGCTAAATGCATTCTGAGATTATTTTGCGCTTCCTAAGCTCATTCCAAGCTCAGGAATATACTAGCTTCTATGTGATGCAAATGCAAGCTAACTGCATTCTGAGATTATTTTGCGCTTCCTTAGCTTAGGAATATTCTAGCTTCTATGTGATGCAAATGCAAGCTAACTGCATTCTGAGATTATTTTGCGCTTCCTTAGCTTAGGAATATTCTAGCTTCTATGTGATGCAAATGCAAGCTAAATGCATTCTGAGATTATTTTGCGCTTCCTAAGCTCATTCCAAGCTCAGGAATATACTAGCTTCTATGTGATTCAAATGCAAGCTTAATGCATTCTGAGATTATTTTGCGCTTCCTTAGCTCAGGAATATTCTAGCTTCTATGTGATGCAAATGCAAGCTAACTGCATTCTGAGATTATTTTGCGCTTCCTAAGCTCATTCCAAGCTCAGGAATATACTAGCTTCTATGTGATTCAAATGCAAGCTTAATGCATTCTGAGATTATTTTGCGCTTCCTTAGCTTAGGAATATTCTAGCTTCTATGTGATGCAAATGCAAGCTAAATGCATTCTGAGATTATTTTGCGCTTCCTTAGCTTAGGAATATTCTAGCTTCTATGTGATGCAAATGCAAGCTAAATGCATTCTGAGATTATTTTGCGCTTCCTAAGCTCATTCCAAGCTCAGGAATATACTAGCTTCTATGTGATTCAAATGCAAGCTTAATGCAGGGCTGTTACAGGTGGCGCGGATTTTGCGTTTTTCGCGGTTTTTGCGTTTCTCGCGGATTTCGCGCGTTTTTACTAATTTTGGCGCGGATTTTGCGGAAATGGTTTAAAAATGTACTTACATCAAACATTTGGACACGAACAAGAACATTTTCAAATTAGAGAATTAGTAGTATTAGAATTAGAGTATTAGAGAATTATTTTTTTTTTTTTTAAATTATGGTATACCTATTCTGCCCCCACTCGCATAACAGTCCCATATGAATAGGAAACCCAGCAAAGATGGGACTGTTATGCGAGTGGGGGCAGTATTGTGATTTAGCAAAAACAATATTTCTAGTCAATAGCGTGGAGTGCTAGTTAAGTTGCATTGCACTAGAAGCTCAATTTATTAAAACTTAGAAGATCATATTCTGAATTTTTAGTCAACTCTTGAAGTCATTTCTGTCTTAACCCTGCTAATCAGTTTTTGGCTAATATTTTGGATTTAATTTAAATTTTGGACGGAACGTACCTATACAGCAAAACCTGACGTTCGAAAAATAAATAAATAATGGCAAGGTTTCTAAAATTGTTGTTTCTGAAAACTTTTTCGTGGAATTTGCAAAAAGGCGTCTATCGGAAATTTTGAAGAAACATTTGGTTGAATTTTGTAGTCAAATGTAACATAATCCAATCCCGTCAAGAAAACCATTGGTTTTGTAGACTGCGTGTATCGTAAGCAATCAATCTGATAGAATCTGATTGATTTTCTGACACAAAATGTCCGAAAGTCTTGAAAAAAGATACAGGTAAAACGTCCTGAAGATTATTTTGATTGCATTCTTAAATAATTCCATAGAAAAAGCTTTTAAAAAACTCTAGATAAAATAAGAATTATAGTATATTTTTAGCAATTTTTTTTAACATGCAGGATTTTTTTGATTGATTCTGGATGAGTTTCAGATTTTTGAATTGACGAAATTCCTAAAACAGTTATTAGTGGAACCTGTCGAATCGATTATTTTTTACTAAAAGCACTGATAGAATTATCCTAAAAATACGTAAACCTCTGTTGTAATAGTAAAATTACTCATTGATTTTCAATCGGAGCACTCGTTGAAAGGGGCATTGCGGGCACAGTTATTAAAGAGTTTCTTGGTAGAATTTTTGGAGGATTTTTTTTTGCAGAACACATGAAGAAATCGTTGAAACTGACTGAGACTGAGGGCATTCTTGCTGATATCTTCGCTGAATTTCCAAGGGTGTGGTGTGGCCAGAAACATTTATCCTAAATTTCTGATCCAAAAATACTTTTCTGCATATCTTTTGTCTTAATGTTTAGAAAATTTCACAGATACATTCATGAAATGCTTCCTTTTGTGATGTAATCACCACTGGTAATTAGTCTATGCTAGTATTGCTCCTCGCATTACTGTGAAGATTCAACAAAATAAATTTCTGCAGAAAATAATCCATAAATTTCACAAATAGCTTCTAAAAAAATTTTTTGGTGTTATGGGACTTTGGGTTAGATTTCTATTAAGAATTTCTACCATAATGTTGGTTATAAATAAAATTATTTTAAAGTTTCGCCAAGAATGCTCCTTTTTGGGACTGCTTCAGGGAACAGGAACTTCCATTTTCGTAAAATAGAAGATACCCTGATTGAAAGGCATCTGAAACTTTATATGCCAATTGAGGGGCCCAAATGCAAAGGGGTATAAGTGACCATTGTGTCAATTTTGAGCTGAGCATATCAAAAAAATCTTCAGATTTCAAGCTTTCATGAACTTTTTTAAGTTTGTTTTTACGATGTTTGGAAAAATTACAATAAATCGGCAAAAATTGTGTCGATTTTGACACTCCATACATTTTATATGGGATGAAAAATTGGTGAAAAACTTTAAACCTCATTTACTCGAAACTGGGTTTTTGTCACTTACACTCCTTTGCTTCTAACCCCCTCAATTAAAACAATAGTCTGTTTGCAACATGTTTAAACTCTTGTTTGATGTAGAAGCAGTCATCTAAATTCATGGATTGGTAATGGTTAAAAATCGATTTATCAATAGAAAAGCTCTTCATCTGGAGTGCAACAAAAGTCATGAAAAGTTCATTTTCTTTGGAGCTTCTCTGAAAAAATCTGCCTCTGAGTTTGAGTAATCAAAACCACATGTTTTTGCACTGGCGCGGATTTGATGACCTCGGCGCGGATTTCAAATGGCTTGGCGCGGATTTTGCGGTTTCCAAATCGACACTTTTGTAACAGCCCTGTTAATGCATTCTGAGATTATTTTGCGCTTCCTTAGCTTAGGAATATTCTAGCTTCTATGTGATGCAAATGCAAGCTAACTGCATTCTGAGATTATTTTGCGCTTCCTTAGCTTAGGAATATTCTAGCTTCTATGTGATGCAAATGCAAGCTAAATGCATTCTGAGATTATTTTGCGCTTCCTAAGCTCATTCCAAGCTCAGGAATATACTAGCTTCTATGTGATTCAAATGCAAGCTTAATGCATTCTGAGATTATTTTGCGCTTCCTTAGCTCAGGAATATTCTAGCTTCTATGTGATGCAAATGCAAGCTAACTGCATTCTGAGATTATTTTGCGCTTCCTAAGCTCATTCCAAGCTCAGGAATATACTAGCTTCTATGTGATTCAAATGCAAGCTTAATGCATTCTGAGATTATTTTGCGCTTCCTTAGCTCAGGAATATTCTAGCTTCTATGTGATGCAAATGCAAGCTAACTGCATTCTGAGATTATTTTGCGCTTCCTAAGCTCATTCCAAGCTCAGGAATATACTAGCTTCTATGTGATTCAAATGCAAGCTTAATGCATTCTGAGATTATTTTGCGCTTCCTTAGCTCAGGAATATTCTAGCTTCTATGTGATGCAAATGCAAGCTAACTGCATTCTGAGATTATTTTGCGCTTCCTAAGCTCATTCCAAGCTCAGGAATATACTAGCTTCTATGTGATTCAAATGCAAGCTTAATGCATTCTGAGATTATTTTGCGCTTCCTTAGCTCAGGAATATTCTAGCTTCTATGTGATGCAAATGCAAGCTAACTGCATTCTGAGATTATTTTGCGCTTCCTAAGCTCATTCCAAGCTCAGGAATATACTAGCTTCTATGTGATGCAAATGCAAGCTAACTGCATTCTGAGATTATTTTGCGCTTCCTAAGCTCATTCCAAGCTCAGGAATATACTAGCTTCTATGTGATTCAAATGCAAGCTTAATGCATTCTGAGATTATTTTGCGCTTCCTTAGCTTAGGAATATTCTAGCTTCTATGTGATGCAAATGCAAGCTAACTGCATTCTGAGATTATTTTGCGCTTCCTAAGCTCATTCCAAGCTCAGGAATATACTAGCTTCTATGTGATTCAAATGCAAGCTTAATGCATTCTGAGATTATTTTGCGCTTCCTAAGCTCATTCCAAGCTCAGGAATATACTAGCTTCTATGTGATGCAAATGCAAGCTTAATGCATTCTGAGATTATTTTGCGCTTCCTAAGCTCATTCCAAGCTCAGGAATATACTAGCTTCTATGTGATTCAAATGCAAGCTTAATGCATTCTGAGATTATTTTGCGCTTCCTTACCTCAGGAATATTCTAGCTTCTACGTGATGCAAATGCAAGCTAAATGCATTCTGAGATTATTTTGCGCTTCCTTAGCTTAGGAATATTCTAGCTTCTATGTGATGCAAATGCAAGCTAACTGCATTCTGAGATTATTTTGCGCTTCCTAAGCTCATTCCAAGCTCAGGAATATACTAGCTTCTATGTGATGCAAATGCAAGCTAAATGCATTCTGAGATTATTTTGCGCTTCCTTAGCTTAGGAATATTCTAGCTTCTATGTGATGCAAATGCAAGCTAACTGCATTCTGAGATTATTTTGCGCTTCCTAAGCTCATTCCAAGCTCAGGAATATACTAGCTTCTATGTGATTCAAATGCAAGCTTAATGCATTCTGAGATTATTTTGCGCTTCCTTAGCTCAGGAATATTCTAGCTTCTATGTGATGCAAATGCAAGCTAACTGCATTCTGAGATTATTTTGCGCTTCCTAAGCTCATTCCAAGCTCAGGAATATACTAGCTTCTATGTGATGCAAATGCAAGCTTAATGCATTCTGAGATTATTTTGCGCTTCCTTAGCTCAGGAATATTCTAGCTTCTATGTGATGCAAATGCAAGCTAAATGCATTCTGAGATTATTTTGCGCTTCCTAAGCTCATTCCAAGCTCAGGAATATACTAGCTTCTATGTGATTCAAATGCAAGCTTAATGCATTCTGAGATTATTTTGCGCTTCCTTAGCTTAGGAATATTCTAGCTTCTATGTGATTCAAATGCAAGCTTAATGCATTCTGAGATTATTTTGCGCTTCCTTAGCTTAGGAATATTCTAGCTTCTACGTGATGCAAATGCAAGCTTAATGCATTCTGAGATTATTTTGCGCTTCCTTAGCTTAGGAATATTCTAGCTTCTACGTGATGCAAATGCAAGCTAAATGCATTCTGAGATTATTTTGCGCTTCCTAAGCTCATTCCAAGCTCAGGAATATACTAGCTTCTATGTGATTCAAATGCAAGCTTAATGCATTCTGAGATTATTTTGCGCTTCCTTAGCTTAGGAATATTCTAGCTTCTATGTGATGCAAATGCAAGCTAACTGCATTCTGAGATTATTTTGCGCTTCCTTAGCTTAGGAATATTCTAGCTTCTATGTGATGCAAATGCAAGCTAAATGCATTCTGAGATTATTTTGCGCTTCCTAAGCTCATTCCAAGCTCAGGAATATACTAGCTTCTATGTGATTCAAATGCAAGCTAACTGCATTCTGAGATTATTTTGCGCTTCCTTAGCTCAGGAATATTCTAGCTTCTACGTGATGCAAATGCAAGCTTAATGCATTCTGAGATTATTTTGCGCTTCCTTAGCTTAGGAATATTCTAGCTTCTATGTGATGCAAATGCAAGCTAACTGCATTCTGAGATTATTTTGCGCTTCCTTAGCTTAGGAATATTCTAGCTTCTATGTGATGCAAATGCAAGCTAAATGCATTCTGAGATTATTTTGCGCTTCCTAAGCTCATTCCAAGCTCAGGAATATACTAGCTTCTATGTGATTCAAATGCAAGCTTAATGCATTCTGAGATTATTTTGCGCTTCCTTAGCTCAGGAATATTCTAGCTTCTATGTGATGCAAATGCAAGCTAACTGCATTCTGAGATTATTTTGCGCTTCCTAAGCTCATTCCAAGCCCAGGAATATACTAGCTTCTATGTGATTCAAATGCAAGCTTAATGCATTCTGAGATTATTTTGCGCTTCCTTAGCTTAGGAATATTCTAGCTTCTATGTGATGCAAATGCAAGCTAACTGCATTCTGAGATTATTTTGCGCTTCCTTAGCTTAGGAATATTCTAGCTTCTATGTGATGCAAATGCAAGCTAACTGCATTCTGAGATTATTTTGCGCTTCCTTAGCTTAGGAATATTCTAGCTTCTATGTGATGCAAATGCAAGCTTAATGCATTCTGAGATTATTTTGCGCTT
Organism: Aedes albopictus; assembly: GCF_035046485.1. Classification (NCBI taxonomy): domain Eukaryota; kingdom Metazoa; phylum Arthropoda; class Insecta; order Diptera; family Culicidae; genus Aedes; species Aedes albopictus. The sequence continues at coordinate 149,548,532 of NC_085138.1, read as the reverse complement.
CCTTAGCTCAGGAATATTCTAGCTTCTATGTGATGCAAATGCAAGCTAAATGCATTCTGAGATTATTTTGCGCTTCCTAAGCTCATTCCAAGCTCAGGAATATACTAGCTTCTATGTGATTCAAATGCAAGCTTAATGCATTCTGAGATTATTTTGCGCTTCCTTAGCTTAGGAATATTCTAGCTTCTATGTGATGCAAATGCAAGCTAACTGCATTCTGAGATTATTTTGCGCTTCCTTAGCTTAGGAATATTCTAGCTTCTATGTGATGCAAATGCAAGCTAAATGCATTCTGAGATTATTTTGCGCTTCCTAAGCTCATTCCAAGCTCAGGAATATACTAGCTTCTATGTGATGCAAATGCAAGCTAACTGCATTCTGAGATTATTTTGCGCTTCCTTAGCTTAGGAATATTCTAGCTTCTATGTGATGCAAATGCAAGCTAACTGCATTCTGAGATTATTTTGCGCTTCCTTAGCTTAGGAATATTCTAGCTTCTATGTGATGCAAATGCAAGCTAAATGCATTCTGAGATTATTTTGCGCTTCCTAAGCTCATTCCAAGCTCAGGAATATACTAGCTTCTATGTGATTCAAATGCAAGCTTAATGCATTCTGAGATTATTTTGCGCTTCCTTAGCTCAGGAATATTCTAGCTTCTATGTGATGCAAATGCAAGCTAACTGCATTCTGAGATTATTTTGCGCTTCCTAAGCTCATTCCAAGCTCAGGAATATACTAGCTTCTATGTGATTCAAATGCAAGCTTAATGCATTCTGAGATTATTTTGCGCTTCCTTAGCTTAGGAATATTCTAGCTTCTATGTGATGCAAATGCAAGCTAAATGCATTCTGAGATTATTTTGCGCTTCCTAAGCTCATTCCAAGCTCAGGAATATACTAGCTTCTATGTGATTCAAATGCAAGCTTAATGCATTCTGAGATTATTTTGCGCTTCCTTAGCTTAGGAATATTCTAGCTTCTATGTGATGCAAATGCAAGCTAACTGCATTCTGAGATTATTTTGCGCTTCCTTAGCTTAGGAATATTCTAGCTTCTATGTGATGCAAATGCAAGCTTAATGCATTCTGAGATTATTTTGCGCTTCCTTAGCTTAGGAATATTCTAGCTTCTATGTGATGCAAATGCAAGCTTAATGCATTCTGAGATTATTTTGCGCTTCCTTAGCTTAGGAATATTCTAGCTTCTATGTGATGCAAATGCAAGCTAAATGCATTCTGAGATTATTTTGGTGGGGGCTGGCTCACCAACACTTCCGGTCCGCTTTAGTGCTTTATGCATCATTGTGGCCAGGTGTTGTTCTAGTTTTTCCAACTGTATTGTAAAGCATGAGCGGTGATTCTTGGCATTCTTGTGTAAATTGGGGTACTCGGAATGTCGATCTATCACCGATTATTGCTGGCAGATGCAGTGGAAAGTTGGTCTTAATACGTATCAATCGTCTCTGACAAACGAGAAAAACTGACCTCACTGATTACCTGTCTCTGAGCCAAATTTGGTATAGAGTCTTCAGTCTCCGATTAATCGCTTCATGTTTGATGGAGGCTTTTAATCCAATGGGTTACATAGCCGCTATCCGAATGAAGAGAGTAATGTTCCGCGTAATATATCACAAATCAAAAGAGGTGCGGTATAATAAGTGGAGCGGATATACTGAATTGGGTACCAGACCAAGTCCCTGCTGGGTGGCACGAAATAGGTGAGCCATAGACAATAGAATCGTCAATGTCGTAGGGCATAGTATGTGACTATTGTCGAAACCAAAAAAAACTTTTAATGCCCAACCAAATCATTAGCAATATCAATTTGCTTCAAACGCGTTCCAGTGATAGGGTTAAGATTAGGATCAATTATTACAATACAATTTCACGTTTCAATATGTGTTTAGTAGTTTTAGAGGTAACAGCCTAATAAGAAATTTTCTGTAGGTTCATAACTTGCCCTCAACGAGTTGAATGTTATATTGCCTCACAACTGTGAGCAACATTATTACTCATTAATAAAAGGTTGTATCATCAATATGGACATAGACTTGCTGAACGAAACATTTGACCAATTAACATCTTTCAGGTATAAAATAGGTAGTAGGACAAAACTTTTATTTTTAAAAGTAGCTATCTATGTTCATGATAGAAGAGTAGCGTAAAGTGATACCACCCGTTCCAGATCCAGAAACGTTTCACACTGAAAGAAGGTTGGAATGACAGTGTGAACAGAAGATCCGAACTGCTAGGTGTAGGAAGAAGTATGTTTATTTCCCCTCCCCTTCCCCAACACTCTGTAGAATTTTGATACAACTTCACGTAACTGTTTTGGAGGCTTCACTTTTTAACAAATTTACAACAAACACGCTATAACAGTATCTAGAGAATCGTGGAGGGTGAGAAACCTGAACTAGTAGCAGTATTCAAATAGATTAACAATTATACTCTATTATTTTCAATCATTGCAACATTATACTAATATGTGCGGGCCGCCCATTTGCGGAGTTGTGCGGCCAATTATTCTCTTTCCATTCCAGAAACGACCGTTTTGAAGCAAGAAGTGTCCTAATGGCCAACACAAGCGGAACTTGTCCGAAACACACAAGATAAGTACAACAATTTTATAATCAGGCACCCAACTCTTTCTACTACTTTGCTAATAGATAAATACTTCAATATGCATACTTCAATATCAATTATTTGTTTGTTTGCGCCTTTATTTATGACACTATTGAAGCATTCGTGTCGCCGCGAAATAGTTTACAATTTATCTTATTCACATTTTTCAATTTACTTTAAAGTATCTGACACTGCTTTTACAATTGTGTATGTAAACTTGTATCTTAATTATGTTCATTATTAATAGTAGTCTGATAATCCAAGTCTAGTGATTTTTTTCCCAAGGAATAGAAAGAGTTGGTGTCATAATCAATACAATACTTGAAACTGGAAACTCCTTATTTCCCCCTATGGGTTATAGGGAGGGGCGGGACATTCGAGCCTACTCATCAGTGGAAAGGACTTGATATGCTAATCGGTTTAGCATAGGGCAGATACAAGTCTACTGGTAGACGTATCGCCCAGCGATTCAACCAGGCCCCTGACACGGCCTATATCAATGCATTGGAATCAGGGTAGACAGGATGTCCTGGGCGCTAATAAATAGCGCCCACTGTCAAATGCGAAAACATCAACAATTTTTTTTGTTTAACGTTTATTTTGGTTTGTTGATCTGTTTTTGGAATCATTTTTCCCACCGCTTATGATCACCAAACACTTCAAACTCGCTTTAATATTAATGTACGGTAAGAGGAGCATGTGATTAGTTGAATAAAGCAACCCAACAAACACGCATTGTGAATGTGATTTCGTGTGTGGCTCACAACATAAAACAAAAGCTGCATTTGTTGATTACACGCTCATTACAATTTGCACGAATATGAGTATAAGGCAGTTAGATGTTGGCTACGATAAATTTCATTCATGCCAGGGGCCTGGATTCAACGCAGATTGGCCACGGTCCGGGGGTGCGTTGATTATAACAGAATAACAGAATAAATGCATTCTGAGATTATTTTGCGCTTCCTAAGCTCATTCCAAGCTCAGGAATATACTAGCTTCTATGTGATTCAAATGCAAGCTTAATGCATTCTGAGATTATTTTGCGCTTCCTTAGCTCAGGAATATTCTAGCTTCTATGTGATGCAAATGCAAGCTAACTGCATTCTGAGATTATTTTGCGCTTCCTTAGCTTAGGAATATTCTAGCTTCTACGTGATGCAAATGCAAACTTAATGCATTCTGAGATTATTTTGCGCTTCCTTAGCTTAGGAATATTCTAGCTTCTATGTGATGCAAATGCAAGCTAAATGCATTCTGAGATTATTTTGCGCTTCCTTAGCTCAGGAATATTCTAGCTTCTATGTGATGCAAATGCAAGCTAAATGCATTCTGAGATTATTTTGCGCTTCCTTAGCTTAGGAATATTCTAGCTTCTATGTGATGCAAATGCAAGCTAAATGCATTCTGAGATTATTTTGCGCTTCCTTAGCTTAGGAATATTCTAGCTTCTATGTGATGCAAATGCAAGCTAAATGCATTCTGAGATTATTTTGCGCTTCCTAAGCTCATTCCAAGCTCAGGAATATACTAGCTTCTATGTGATTCAAATGCAAGCTTAATGCATTCTGAGATTATTTTGCGCTTCCTTAGCTTAATAATATACTAGCTTCTATGTGATTCAAATGCAAGCTTAATGCATTCTGAGATTATTTTGCGCTTCCTTAGCTTAGGAATATTCTAGCTTCTATGTGATGCAAATGCAAGCTAACTGCATTCTGAGATTATTTTGCGCTTCCTTAGCTTAGGAATATTCTAGCTTCTATGTGATGCAAATGCAAGCTAAATGCATTCTGAGATTATTTTGCGCTTCCTAAGCTCATTCCAAGCTCAGGAATATACTAGCTTCTATGTGATTCAAATGCAAGCTTAATGCATTCTGAGATTATTTTGCGCTTCCTTAGCTCAGGAATATTCTAGCTTCTATGTGATGCAAATGCAAGCTTAATGCATTCTGAGATTATTTTGAGCTTCCTTAGCTCAGGAATATTCTAGCTTCTATGTGATGCAAATGCAAGCTAACTGCATTCTGAGATTATTTTGCGCTTCCTTAGCTCATTCCAAGCTCAGGAATATACTAGCTTCTATGTGATTCAAATGCAAGCTTAATGCATTCTGAGATTATTTTGCGCTTCCTTAGCTCAGGAATATTCTAGCTTCTATGTGATGCAAATGCAAGCTTAATGCATTCTGAGATTATTTTGCGCTTCCTTAGCTCAGGAATATTCTAGCTTCTATGTGATGCAAATGCAAGCTAACTGCATTCTGAGATTATTTTGCGCTTCCTTAGCTCATTCCAAGCTCAGGAATATACTAGCTTCTATGTGATTCAAATGCAAGCTTAATGCATTCTGAGATTATTTTGCGCTTCCTTAGCTTAGCTGGAGGAATCACCGAAGGAATTCCTGGAGGAATCACCGAAGGAATTCCTGGAGGAATCCCCGAAGGAATTTCTGGAGGGATCCCCGAAAGAATTTCTCGAGGAATCCCCGAAGGAATTCCTGGAGGAATCCCCGATTGAATTCCTGGAGGAATCTTCGAAGGAATTCCTGTACGAATCTCCGAAGGGATTCTTGCAGTAATCCCTGAAGAAGTTCCAGGAGGAAGCGTCCCAGATGAAACTTCTACAGGAATCCAAGAAGAAATTTCTGGAGGATCACAGAAAAAGGATGAACCAAAGCACGACTCGTGCAAGAATATCATAAGAAATCCCTTTAAAAACATCTTCAGGAATCCAATAAGCAAAAATCTTGGATTAAAAAAAAATCCCGCAAGTCTCTCATTGAAGAATCTAAGAAGGAATTTCTGGAGGCACATAGAAGCTGGGAATGCTGGAGGATTCCCAGAAGGAAGTGTTGGAGAAAAAAACATCTTGAATGAATCCCTGAAGGAACTCCTGGAACAACTCCCGGAAGGAACTTCGGAAGGAAATGTAGAAAGAGCTCCTGCAGGAGCAGGATTTTTAAAAGAATCCCATGAAACACTGAGAAACTAAACTTTGAATAACTCTTTAAGGAATTGCTATAGAAATCTCAGAAAAAAATCTCAGCTTTTGGAGAAACCCCAGAAAAAAAAACCTGGAAGAATCCCAGAAAGAAGCATTGGAGGAATCATAGAAAAAAATGTAAAGAATTCCCAGCAGGAACTCTTGGGGGTTTGCCAGCAAGAGCTCTTGGAGAATTTCCCGTAGTAACCACAAATCGGCACCAACATTTCAATAGGGCGTAGCATTTACAACCAATGCCTTCTCACAAAGCTGTGGAGCGTATCTCATCCCTCTCGAGCAATCCATTAGCACAAATAGAAAGATAAAATCATCCTCTTTCGATTAATGGATGTGAATTGCGTAAGATGAATGAAATACGACCCACAGCTCTGTGAGAAGGCATTGGTTGCAAAAGCAGTTACGCCCTTTTGAAATGTTGGTGCCGAAATAAACACTACAGGGGGTGGCCAAAATGTTTGGGATAGGCAACTTTTTGTCTGCACCAAAAAAATTCAACATGCTGTAACTTTTCATAGAGTGCATTAAAAAATCTCAAATTTTGACTGTTTGTCAACCTATTATATGTGCATCATTGGTACAAATTTGGGCTTGATTGATTAATGTTTCGCAAAGTTAGAACCGTTCGGGTAACACTATTTTTTAGAGAACTCATTTTTGAGCTGTCTTATCTCGGAAACCAGTGAACCGAATTGAATGAATTTTTGAACGTACACTAACACTATGTAAATGCTTCACAAACTATTAAAACATAGGTACTTTTCGAACGTTGGAAAAAGTTATCATGGATTGACATTTATTGGATTTTTTTCGAAAAAATGTAATTTTTTTTACATCAATGTCAATAAATTTTAGTGTTGATATCCAAAGATTTTCCACTTCTGTTCTCAAGTTATCTCTAATCAGATATATTAGAGACTATTTAGATTGAAGGAAGAACACATTTTGTAATTTTTGTGTGGTATTGTAAATTTGACTTTTTTCCTCTTTATGGGTAAAAATTTCAACCTGGTGTAACTTAATTCGCCGTGAGAAAATATTACATTTCATAACGTCGTATTAAATATCAATATATTGTTGATGAACGTTAAAAAAATCATTCAATTCGGTTTACTGGTTTCCGAGTTTCAAAAATGAGTTGTCTTAAAAATAGTGTTTTACCCGAACGGTTCTAATTTTGCGAAACATTAATCAATCCAAATTTTTACCAATGATGCACATATGTATAATAGGTTGACAAACAGTCAAAATTTGAGATTTTTTAATGCACTCTATGAAAAGTTATAGCATGTTGAATTTTTTTGGTGGAGAAAAAAAGTTGCCTATCCCAAACATTTTGGCCATCCCCTGTACTTAATTTCCCAACTCGGGTTGCGGGGAGAGAACAATAGAGGAAGAAATACGCAACGAAATGAAAAGCCATAGTGGTTTGGTTGGCAGTTGTAAATCAACTGAATTTTATTATTGTATCTGCAGATCACATCAGAACTCTTCTCTCATTTGAAAAAGTGCGTTCACAGAACGGATGTAACATTGCTCTCCACACTTATTTTATTTTGTATGATTTCAACATGTTCCGGCATCTATAATCCAATGGTCCATTCCGGCAACAGCTGACCGCAGCCGCAGAGTTCCTGTGATGGTTCCATAGAGATGTTGGCAGTAGAATCCGGCCTCGATTCCGGCAGGAACTTTATCTAAATTCACTCAATATCTACCAGCCCCAGTAGCCGCTCTATGTTGTTTACACTGAAATAAATTTTGTTGTCGTTTCCACCGAATCCATGGTAGAATTAAGAACTGTACCAACAATTTTCAACCGAATGCAAAATTCTGTTAATTGTACTGAAACATTGTCAATATTACCATGCGTGTATTACTGTTGACTAAAAACATTCTTGGTTCTACTATTTGGGCATTGTAATTTCGACCATGTAGACTTGAATGTTGCGCGTCTTAGATAAACATGGTCAAAAATACAATGTCAAAATAGTAACATCAAGAATGTTTTTAGTCAATGGTACTTCACGCATGGTAATATTGACAATGTTTCAGTACAATTAACAGAATTTTGCATTCGGTTGAAAATTGTTGGTACAGTTCTTAATTTTACCATGGATTCGGTGGAAACAACAACAAAATTTATTTCAGTGTACATCTCGCACCCCGCACCGAATCCGAACAGCGCGAGAAACGTCACTTTTCCTTATGCGGAATAATGAGCCTCTGCACGAATCTGGTGTACTGCTCACTCCCACAGAAAACTTGAAAACAGTTCGCACAGTAAAAGTCAAATGTGACTTTTACTGTGCGCGCTGTTTTCAAATTTTCTGTGGGAGTGAGCAGGACAGGGCAAAATCGTGCAGAGGCTCATTGCTCAGGGTATTTTTCCCAAAAGTAAAATTGACATCTGGCTTGATCGACACAATCATCACCATCCTTGTCACCATCATCAAGTTCGTCGATTTTTCCGTTTCAGCTGAGTACCGCTCAAGAAATTTTGATTTCTTGACCGTTTCTTGGCTTATCTTTTTCCACAGTACTTACCAGGTGAGTACCACCCCTAAGGTAGGGTGACACCTACTTATTGAAACGGTGAGGGGGCTAATGGAACGTTTGCCTCCGTCCCTGTAAAACCTGGCAGGCCTCCGGATACGTTCATCATCTGTCCATCAATTTGATGGGTAAAAGGCTCGGATGTAACATTCATGACTTACGCTGATCTGGCTCTGGACACGAACCCCATGAAGGTACAACCCTCGCTTGGCCTCCCTGTTTCATAGATAACCAAGAGATCATGAAAGCGACTATGTACAACGGATGCTGATAGCGGTGCGGAGTGGAAACCCAATAGAACGGAGACATCAAACAATAACGACGTAGTTGGAGAGAACACAACGCCGCGACACAATGCAGCGACGCCGCTGGAAACCGCTGCGAGAGCGAGCAGCAGCGCGATACGGAGCGAGCCGCAAGGAAGCCAGCGGGAGCTAGCGCTCCTAAATCAGCGAGTGCTCACACCAATCTCGACCAGCAGCACTGCTCAAGAGTCGAGCTTAGTAAAAGTGTGGCGAAACGTGAACGAATTGTACGAGTTTGTCTGTAGCGGTCCTGCCGACCGAAGGAAGCATTTCCCTCCCTGTATCGAATAAATCTAAAGATCAATGATCACCATTGATCTAAGAAAGACCCTTTATTTCCTCATGGTGCTCCACGCAATTAGTGGATTACATCACATGTGGATTTCACGGTCATGTTTATAGACCAGCGCCGGTTAACCAAGAAACAAGCGATGCAAGCAGAGAGAATGCTTACTGCTTGTTGCTGGTTGACCTGGTGATATAACGTTCTCGCTCCAATGCCAGAGAAATGTTTTTCTTTTAATTTTTGTTTGTCGCCCGGCAGCGCTGACTGAACCCCAACAAGGTCTCAGTCACGCGGCCGAACTAATGAAGCCAGAGTGGACGACGCCCGTTTTGGCTTTTCTCTTTTCTCTTATTTCTTTTCAGATCGGGAGAATGAGTTCTTGCGACGGCAAGTTAAAAGAACCGCGATTGACGCCGGGGCGGCGTTATATTGTTGTGTGGATCGTCGGCTGCCCGGTTCGTCTGTTCGCGGTGACGGTTGCTGTGGGTTCGTTGGAGAAGTCCGGGTGTCCGTTTGTCGCCGGTGTCGTCGACGTTAGTGTGCCGTGTGGTTGCGAGAAAGTGTTAAAAAGTAAGTCCCATTATTTAGAAAAATAAACAATAAGTAGTGATAATCGTAGAGTTAGTTTGTGAAAAAAGGAAGAATAAAAAGAAATCCAGTGCCGCGACTTTCGACATTCTACATGTCAAAGACAAACACAACGTGCACCTGAGAATCAAGCAGATGGTGACGAGCATCAAGTCTGCCGTTTCAGTTGCTGAACGAGAGCAGAAGGCGCTTAAGTTGAGAGCGGAAACAGCGGAGAAGTCTCTGGCGGAAGCTTCGGAACGAGTCACGGCTGAAAACCTGGAGACGCCGAAGAGCCACCGCAATACTCGCTCAGAGAAAAAGGGCAGGGACAAGCCAGGAGAATAGGAAGTCCCGAAGAAACAGAGGAGCGAACATGAGCGCGCCAGCAATCGGAGTGATGATGGATGGCGCACTGTGAAGAGCCAACAGGAGAAGAAGAATAAGCGAAAGGAGAAGAAAGAAAAGAAGAAGGAACAGAAGAAGAAAGAACCGCGTCGGTTTCCAAGAGAGAGGAAAAAGGGCGATGCGTTGATTGTCGAGGCAAACGACAAGACGACGTACGATGCGCTTCTTCGGAGAGTGAGAGAGGACCCGGAGTTACAGGAGTTAGGAGAAAACGTGGTAAAGACCAGACGCACTCTAAAAGGAAGCACTATCCAGGTTGAGCGTAGTTTTAATCAACGAAGGCTCTACGAGCACCTACCGATGCGATGGAAGAGAGTCTATCATCGATGTCACGTTCAGTAGTCCCGTATTAGCGATGAGTACGAATTGGAGAATATGTGAGGACTATACCCATAGCGATCACCAAGCAATACGATACCGGGTAGGAGAGCGAATACAAGTGGAAGCACGAGTGGATAGAACCCACGAGCCGAAGTGCAAGACAAGCTTTTGACAAGGAGGTGTTTGCAGAAGCGCTCCGGTATGAACGAAACATGCTAAACCTGAGTCCGGACGAACTGAGTTCTGTTCTGGTTCGAGCTTGCGATGCGATTATGCCAAGGAAGGTGCACAGCAAAAAAAGTTGTTGAATATTACATCGAAATCGCTGCAACCAGGTCGTTACATCGATTGATGAATATTACACAGCCCGATGTACTCGGCGGCTGTTGATGTAATAAACAGATCCGGTGTAATTCTTGCGATGTAATTTATTCGATGTACATTTGCACGATGTGAATGAAGCGACGTAAAATGGAAACGATAGCCGGTTAAATTGCATTTTCATCCCTTTTCATTCGGAATTTTGTATAGCTGAAGTAAACACTAAATCTATACTAAATTCAAATCGAAAAATAATAAAAATATAATTTAATCAGCCATAGAAAATGTTAGCCAGAGCGGACAACTACAGCGGAATCGCGTATAAAATCACGTAAGAACTCACGGGAATTTCGGATAAATAATACCGGAGTAAACAACTCGAATGTGCCGTACACAAGAGTAAAACGTATAATGAAAAATGTAAATAAACTTTGGTCATACTACTACACTATAGATGTTCTTATTGTTAAAAGACGTGCGCAAAGGGAAACGTCAAATACATGCGCACAATGGTGTCGGCAATTAGGTCGACCAAAGGGGGTTCCGCAAATAGGTCGAATTTAGGGCTACCGTTGCACTTTCGCCAACACTCCTCCTCAACGGCTAGCCCGCCATCTTTGAAGTACACGAACTTTCGGGTACTTTCCGCTTCTTTCCTGCTGACTTCAACGTCACAGACTTCTTCCTGACTTCCTGTATCGGGCCTTCTACATCGCAGTTCACTCCAAACTTACCCCGAACCCTAGGAAACGACTTTTCGAAAAACATTGCTTCATCTTGTAGCTCCTCCTCAAACGGTGGGTCATCCGGGAACGACGAACTCGCATCGTAAAACTCTTCGGGCTCATCTTGATCTTCACCGTCGTCCGGATCATCCAACACCACACGTTCACTTGGCTTCCCTGACATAACCTCCTCCTGGCGTTCAACTTCTTCCGGCTCACGATGGTCACGCACTGCTACCGAGGCTTGGTATTGCACACATTGCTTCTTGCGATCTTCCTTCCGCGCTTGCTCAACTGTCTTCAACTTGTACAGGCTGCCACAACGATTTCCTTTCACGACCACTTTGCCAGCCGCATCCACGATATCACAGCCATTATTCCGGAAGTTGACAAAGAATCCCTTGGAGGTTAGCATCTTCACTGACAACAGCCCACTGTTCAATGACGGGACATACAGCGCCTTCTCCAAGATCACATCCACTTTTCCTCCACAGCCATTCACGCCAGCCATTTTCACAGTTCCTGATCCAAATGCTTTCACTGACCTTCCATCCGCCAGCACTACGTCACTCACATTTTCGTCATCAATTGACTCAAACAGTCGCTTGTCATTATACATATGGACACTGGCACCGCTATCTATAATCCAGCCGCATGACTGCTCTTCGTTCGCCAGGAACAAAACAGCACTTCTGTCATTCACCGCTGCTTGCTTCGCAGCTGACGATTCACTCTTCTTCTTCTTCTTCTTGTGTTCACTGCGTTGTTCCTTCTCCTCTTGCTGAACCGGACAATCACTTTTCAGGTGCCCCTTTTGTTTACACCGGAAACATCTCCACTCCGAAGTATTCCGATTGCTGAGACTTTTCAGCGCTTTCATCTCACCAGGATATTCACCAGAACTTTGCACAGACCGCTCCTTCCGACGCTCGAACTCGTCCAGAAGCTTCGACTTCACTAACTCCAGCGTTAAATCTTCATCCGGCCTTCCTTCCAGTGCCGTAACGAGCCCAGAATACGACTCCGGCAGACTTCGCAATATCATTGCCACTTTTAGCGATTCAGCCAGCTCCTGCCCAGCTTGCGTCAAACGGTCAAAAAGTTCCTCCACCTCGAACAGATGGCACTCGAGATCGCCATCTTCCAGCAGATTAAGGCTCAAATGAGAATCGCATATTATCCAAAACTGAAAAAGCACTTTTCTCCATAATTACGAAAAAGCTAACAAAAGCACCGTGTCGGATTGTCATAATTGACTAAATAAACAATCGGACATTCTTATTTTCTTCGATTTGTGGATTATTTTGGGAAAAAGTGCTTTTTAGTTCTGGAACATTTGTCATTCTCAATTGAGCCTTAAGACTGCACAGCCGCTTCAACATAGAGACACGGGAGGTCACAGTCACTTTTTCGTGGTACTTTTTCAAGTTACTCCAAAAGTCCTTCGCACTTGTCGCTGCCTTGATTAGCCCATATTGACTTTCCGCGATACACAACCCCATCGTTGCGCGGGCCTTCTTGTCGTCCTTCTCCCATTGACTCGAGTTCACTGTCGGCTTGGGGGTATCGATCACGTACCACAATTCCTCCCGCGTTAGCAGCATCTCCATGCGAAACTTCCATGTTTGCCAGTTTTGGTTGTTTAACTGGACAAACTTGTTCAAAGCCTCCATTGCTGCTGGGAAATTGCTAGTGATGGACGAAAGTTTCACACGCGCCACACAAACGACCGTCACTTTCTCAATGCTTTTCCGACCCGTTTACACCGTTCTTCGCGCAATTATCACTGGGCACATCACCTGTTAGCCAGAGCGGACAACTACAGCGGAATCGCGTATAAAATCACGTAAGAACTCACGGGAATTTCGGATAAATAATACCGGAGTAAACAACTCGAATGTGCCGTACACCAGAGAAGTTGTTCTAGAGAAGCGCGAAGAGGATTTAGGTTATGTTTATTTACATCACTCCCAATAACAATCAATTTTTGCGGTGAACAAAATTATATTTTCGCGTGCGTGTTAGTTTGATCTGCCCATAAGATGTCAAGCATACAAGTGACGTCATGCTTTGCACTAACACACTTTCATGTGCTTTCATGTTGCGCTTTGTTTCCCATGTTTTTCTATTTCCTTGAATTTGCTCGATTGGGACCGCGTTTGACGGTTCAATTGGAACCTTTGGTTTCAGTCTTCGCGCATCTCTATAACAACTTCTCTGCCGTACACAAGAGTAAAACGTATAATGAAAAATGTAAATAAACTTTGGTCATACTACTACACTATAGATGTTCTTATTGTTAAAAGACGTGCGCAAAGGGAAACGTCAAATACATGCGCACAATGGTGTCGGCAATTAGGTCGACCAAAGGGGGTTCCGCAAATAGGTCGAATTTAGGGCTACCGTTGCACTTTCGCCAACAGAAAAGAACAAAGAAGAGAAGGCAATGAACAATCAATAAACACAACAAAAATAAATAAAGCGTTGAACTAATATGTATTGCTTCCTTTATTGTTTTTGTCCCAACTGGGACATGAAAATAGGGTAAATTGCGTATTTTGGCAGTTTTGTTCTCTTCGTCATGGGGATTTTTGAAAGCTATTGAACTCAGAGTACCTAGGTCTCAAATCCTCCCCAACCAAGCTGAACTATACGACCAAGTTTCAGGTAGTTTGGCTGACAAAATCCCTTCATGACGAATAGAACAAACCTGCCGATAATATCCATCGTCACCCTATCCTAAACCGATCGGAAATTGAACATCGCTTGCATACCGCTTCGACTAAGCGGGCTTTCGTATTCTTCTACATAGGGTGACAAAGGGTATTATCGGCAGGTTTGTTCTCTTCGTCATGGGGGGTTTTTGTGGTCCAAATTGCCTGAAATTTGGGCATATAACTCAGCTTGGTTGGGAAGGATTTGAGGCCAACTTTGAGATCAACAGGTTTCAAAAAACCCCCCATGACGAAGAGAACAAAACGGCCGAAAATACGTAAGTTCCCCTATTTCAGTTTACTTTCATAGTGGTATTATAAACGGATTTTTGTATTTTTAGCATTCAACACAGGACTTCTTCTCACTGTTTAAAAAAGCGATTACCGGCATGCAAACCGCTCATCTTCCGTTCTGATAGTTGGTCACGCACAGATCTTCGTGGTCGAACTTGAACACGTCCATCACCGGTGACAATAATCGTTCTGGTGGATGCTCGGATCCAATCAAGATGAACGGCACCTTCCACGGCCGATCTGACGCACCTCACCTTCAGGAGCTCTTACTTCACTTCCTCCGCGGTAATACGGTGGACGGTGGACGGTGAAACGATCCTTGGCGTCGTAGATCAAAGAGTGAGTCATGAATCCGACCGGGTAGTTGAAGTCAGTGTGAACCTTGCCATCGATCTAGATGTGACGTTACAGATCTTGGTGACATCGGTGGTGGTCAAGACGTACTTCAGATGCGAAAGAAAATCACAAGCTTGTGTGGGTCCATGGATGAACGCGGGGCAAAATTGGTCTGGTCTGGTCCAACATCTTTTTGAAGCGTTCATACGCTCCAAATGTTTCTCCGGTCCCCGAGCCATCTTGACACTTTAGAACGAAAAGGAAACGATTATTCCGACGGCGCCAGGGTTAATGCAACACTGACTCGAAGATGGCTGCGTTGTCACCCTGGAAAAATATAAACATTATTAGTAATCAATTATGTATTAGAATCCTCCAGGAATTCCTGCAGGAGGACTTCAGGAATTCCTGCAGGAGTTCCTGCAAAGTTTCTTGAAAATTCTTGCAAGAGTTCTACGAGAATTCCTCCAGTTATTCGAAGTTTCTCGGGAATTTCTTCAGTAGTTTCTCGGGAACTCCTCCAGCAGTTCCAATTTCACTAGAATTCTTTCTAGAATTCTTTCAGGAGCTCCTAGGAAATTCATTCAGAACTTCCTCGGAAATTTCTCAAGGAGTTTCTAGGGATTTCCTCGAAAATTCATTTCTCGGGTACTCTCGGGAAATTTCTACTTCTAAATTCCTACTTCTCGGGAAATTTCTCGGGAGTTACTCTGGGACTTTCTCGAAAATTTATTCAGGAGTTCTTCCAGAAGTTGATTGGGAGTTCCTCGAGAATTCCTCCACGGGCTCTTCAAAAATTCCTTCAGTAGATCCACGGAGGAAATTTCTTCAGGAGTTGTTCTGGAATTCTTCCCGAAGTTCCTCGGTAATTTCTCCAGGAGTTCCTCGGGTAATACAAGAGGAAGTTTTGGATCAATTCCCGTAGAATCCTGGAACAAATCTCGATGATCTCCTGGAGTATTACCAGAGGAACTCCTGGAGCAAATCCCGCGAAACTCTTGTAGCAATTCCGAAGGAAGTCCTGGAGCAAATCCCGATAAACTTCTGGAGGGATTCCAGAGGAACTCCTGGAGGAATTCACGAGAATATTCAAGAGGAATTTTCGAGGACATACTAGAGATATTTACAGAGAATTCCTGGATAAATTCCCGGGGACCTCTTAGAGCAAGACATTTCCAAGGATTTCTGGAGCAATTTTCGAGGAATTCCTTGAGCAATTGCCAGGAAACTCCGTGAAGAATTCCCGAAGAACTCCTGGAGGAATTTCCGAGGAACTTCTTATAGAATTGACGAGGAACTACTGGAGGAATTCCAGAGAAACTCTTGGAGGAATTGCAGAGGAACTTGTGGATGAATCTTCAAGGAAATTCTTGATGAACTTCCGGAAAATTTTCCAGAGCTCTTGGAGGAATTCCCAAGGATCATTTGGAGCAATTCTCAATGAACTCCCTGGAAACTCCTGAAAAAATTCTCGACGAACTCCTGGAGGAGTTTCGAACGAGCTTCAATAGGAACTTGCGAGTAAATACAGGAGGAATCCAGGATATTTAGGAGAAATTTCCGAAAAACTCCTAAAGGAATTCCAGCGAAAGTAATTACCATGGATCTTCTGCAGGAATTCCGGAGAAACTCTCGGAGGAGTTCCCGAGGTAATCCAGGAGGAGTTCCCGAAGAAATCCAGGAGGAATTACCGAAAATCTTCTGGAGCAATTATCGAGGAACTGGAGCAATCGCCAGAAAACTCCTGGAGAAATTCTCGAGGAACTCCTGCAAAAATTCACGAGGAACTTCTGGAGGAATTTCCGAGGAACTCCTGGATAAATCTTCGAGAAAATTCTTGAGTAACTCCCGGAAAAATTTCCAAGTAACTGGTGGAGGAATTCCCGAAGAACATCTGGAGAAATTCCCGAGGTAGTCCTAGATAAGTTTCCAAGAAACCCTTGGAAGCTTTTCCGCGGAATTCGTGGATTAATCTGAGGAGCTCTTGGAGGAATTTCTGAGAAACTCCTGAAGCTATTCCCGAGGAACTTCTGGAGATATTCCTGAGGAAATGCTTGACGAATTTCTGAAGAACTATTGGAGGAATTCAGAGGAACGCCACGAGAAATTCCCGAGGAACTTTTGGAGCAATTCCCGAGGAACTCCTGGAGCAACTTGGAACTCCTGGAAAAATTTCCGATGAATTCTTAAAGGAATTTCCGAGGAACTCCTGGAGAAAAAAATCCCGGAAACTCTTAAATGAAACCTCGAGGAATCCTTGAGAAATTCCTGAGGAACTCCTGGAAAAATTCCCGATGAATTCTTGAGGAAATTCCCGAGGAACTACTGGAGGAATTTAAGAGAAGCTTTTGGAGGAATTTTCGAGGAATTCTTGGAGGAATTCCAGAGGAACTCCTGGAGAAATTCCTGATAAACTCCTGGAGAAATTTCCGAGGAAGTCCTGGAGGAATTCCGGGGAACGCCTGGAGGAGGAACTCTTGGAGGAATATCCGAGGAACTCTTGAAGAAATTCCCAATAAACTCATAGAGGAATTCCCGAGGAACTCCCGGAGGACTTTCCAAGGAACTCCTGGATCAACTTGGAACTGCTGGAAGAATTTTTGAGGAACTCTTGCAAGAATTCCGCTTGAATTTTTAAAGGAATTCCCGAGGAAGTCCAGGAGAAAAAAATCCCTAGAACTTTTCAATGAATCCTCGAGATAATTCTTGAAAAATTCCTGAGGAACTCCCAGAAAAATTTCCCAGGAACTCCTGGAGGAATTCCCGAGGAACTTCTGGAGGAATTTCCGAGGAACTCCAGGAGGAATTTCTGAGGAACTTCTGGAGCAATTTGAAACTGCTGCAAGAATTTCTGAGCAACTCCTGGATCAATCCTCGAGGAAATTCTTGAGAAACTCCTGGAAGAATTCCAGAGGAATTTCTGGATATATTTCCGAAGATATTCAGCTGAAATATCCGCTTCTGGCGAACTCCTGAGGAAATTCTCGAGGAACTCCTGCATAAATTCTCGAGGATCTCCTCAATGAATTCCCAATGAATTGATAGAGGAATTCCCGATGAACTCCTATAGGAATTCCCGAGGAACTCCTGGAGGAATTCCCGAGGAACTCCTGGAGG
Organism: Aedes albopictus; assembly: GCF_035046485.1. Lineage (NCBI taxonomy): Eukaryota > Metazoa > Arthropoda > Insecta > Diptera > Culicidae > Aedes > Aedes albopictus. The sequence continues at coordinate 149,530,956 of NC_085138.1, read as the reverse complement.
AATCCCCGAGGAACTCCTGGAGGAATTCCAGAGGAACTCCTGGAGGAATTCCCGATGAACTTCTGGAGGAATTCCCTAGGAACTACTGGAGGAATTTAAGAGAAACTCTTGGAGAAAATTTTGAAGAATTCCTGGAGAAATTCCCGAGGAACTCCTGGAGAAATTCCTGATAAACTCCTGGAGAAATTTCCGAGGAAGTCCTGGAGGAATTAAGGAGGAACGCCTGGAGGAGAAACTCTTGGAGGAATATCCGAGGAACTCCTGGAGAAATTCCCGATAAACTCCTGGAAGAATTTCCGCGGAAGTCCTGAAGGAATTCCCGGGGAACTTCTGCATCAATTCCCGAGGATCTCCTTAATGAATTCCCAATGAATTCATAGAGGAATTTCCGAGGAACTCCTGGAGGAATTCCCGAGGAACTTCTGGAGGAATTCCCGAGGAACTCTTGGAGGAATTCCCAAGGATCTTCTGGAGCAATTTGGAACTGCTGGAAGAATTTCTAAGGAACTCCTAAATTAATCCTCGAGGAAATTCTAGAGAAACTCCCGGAGAAATTTCCAAGCAACGTCAGGAAGAAATCCCGAGGAACGTCTGGAGATATTGCATGAGCATGAGCATAGATGATTGCACAATTCGTAGTTGCTGCTCCGTGATTGACCAGAGCAATCGAAATTGCACAAGGAACCAATGAATAGGGCTTCGGATTAGCTTACTATTCTCAATGTACACAGTTCGAGAGCTCTAGACTTTAGTAAGGTCAATAACGGCGTCGGCCACGTCCTTACGGTCATCAAGGATGGGAAGGAATGTTAGTGAGACAAACGTTGTTATAAAGACCGCGAATCGCTGTAGGAATTCCCGAGTAACTAATGAGGGTAAAGTCGAGGAGCTCCTGAGCATATTTCCGGAAAACTGCTGAGGGAATCCCCATGGAACTTCTGGAGAAATTTCAGAGGAACTCGTGGAGAAAAATTCGTGGGAACTCCTGGATGAATCCTCGAGGATTTTTTTTTGAGAAATTCATGAGGATTCCTCGGGGTTTCCAGGGATCCCTTGGAGAAATTTTAAAGGAATTTCTGAATATATTCCCGAGGAACTCATGGAGGAATTCACGAGTAACTAGTGGGAGTATAGCCGAGGAACTCCTGAGCATATGTTCAGGAAACCCGTGAAACTTTCGGAGAAATTACCGAAAAACTCCTGGAGGAATTATCGATACATATTAGCATAAATTGCATATTGCCAGGAAACCCGTGGAACTCCTGGATGAATTCCCAATGAACTCACAGAGAACTTCCCGAAGAACTCCTAGGCAGTGTACGCAGAATATGGCACCGCAAGCAAAAAATAGGCAACAAAGAAGGCACGGCAACAACGCTTTGTTTTTTCGTTAGCAGATAATGACAAAATCGCTTCCGAGTTTGTTCACAACAAAAACGGTAGGAATATTTGTCTCGTTCTATTCACATCGTGATTTTCGCATTGTTTTACAACTGAAACTCGATTCTGAGGTTTGCAAGAGTCTCAATTCGTCCAAATGCTTATGAATTCGATGATGTGGGTTTAAAATTTCAGCAGAAAAACCGGAATAACGGCACACGCACGGCAAGCGATGTTTGTTTTATTGCTCTCATCGCCAGACATGTGTTTGTTGCGGAGCGGCTTTGTTACTGACATACACCGCTTAGGACAAAGCGTTTGTTTTTCGGCGTGATCCGTTTTTCGTACCCTGCTCCTAGGGAAAAATTACCGGGAACTCCTGGATAAATCCTCGAGGAAATTCTTGAGAAATTCCTAAAAAAACTCCCGGAAAAAATACAAGTGACTCCTGGAGGAATCCCGAGGATTTTCTGGAGCAACTTGAAACTGCTGGAAGAATTTCTGAGGAACTACTGGATTAATCCTCGAGAAAACTCTTGAGGAACTCCCGGAGAAATTTTTAAGGAACTCCTGGAGGAATTCCCGAGGAACTTTTGGGGATATTGCCGAAGAACTCATGCAAATATTTCTGCAGAACTTCTGAAGAAATTCTCGAGGAACTGCTGCAGCAATTCCCGAGGAACTCCAGGAGGGGTTTCCGAGGAGCTCCTGTAGCAACTCGGAACAAGTGAAAGAATTTGGAGCTCCTGGAATAATCCCCGAGGAACTCCTGGAGGAGCTCTAGGATGAATTCCAAATGAACTCCTAGAGGAATGCCCGAGGAACTCATGAGGAAAAAATCCCGAGAACTCCTGGATGAATCTTTGTGCAAATTTTTGGGAAATTCCTGAGGAACTTCCGCAATAATTCACAAGGAACTCATGAAAGAACGCCCGAGGAACTTCTGGAGATATTCCCGAAGAACTCCAGCAGATATTTCTGGAGAACACTTGCAGCAATTCCCGAGGAACTCCCGGAGGAATTTCCGAAGAATATCTGGAGCAATTTGGAACTAGTGGAAGAATTTCTGAGGAACTCCTGGAAGAATTTCTGACGAACTCCTGGAAGAATTGGCGATGAACTGCTCAAGGAATTCTCGAGGAACTTCTGGAGATATTTCCGGGGAACTCCTGAAGGAGTTTTTGACTATCCCGGGAACTCCAGGAGGTTTTCCCGAGGAACTTCTGGAAGAATTCACGAGGAACTCCTTGAAGGAATTCTCGAGAAACTAGTGGAGGCATATCCGGGGAACTCCTGGAGAAATTACCGGGGTTGGAGAAACTCTTGGATAAATTTCCAAGGAACTTCTGCAGATATTTCTGGGAAACTCCTGGAGACCTCTTGGATGAATCCTCGAGGAATTTTTTGAGAAATTTCTGAGGAACTCCCGGAAAAACATCCAAGGAACTCCTGGATGAATTCCCGAGGAACTCCTTGGGATATTTCCGAAGACCTCCTGCAAATATTTCCGGGGAAATCCTGGAGCAATTGTTTAATATCCGGGGAACTCCAGAAGTCCCAAGAAACGCCTGGAGGAATTCACGAAGAACTCCTTGGAGAATTCCCGAGAAACTAGTGGAGGAATACTCGAAAAACTTCTGGAGGAATACCTGGGGAACTTCTGGAGATATTCCCGAGGAACTTCTGGAGAAATGCCCGGCAAACTCCTAGAGTAACTGCAAAAACCTTCACCATCAAAATCAGAAATAAACCGGTAACAGTTTCGATCGACCGAGTGAAACCAGCTTACATCATCAAAGATCCTGTTTGCTCCTCTGACAGGATTACAAAAAGTGGACATCACGTGCGGTTCAGGATTCAGTAAGCTTTTTCCAAGGAGGGGGAGTGATGCGGTGCGCTGCAATTTGATATGGCCACACTGCATCTGACGACGCTGGCCAACGGTGTGACAGAAATTATCCCTCATTCGTGTTCGAATATCAGACATTCGACAACCTTATAGTTTTCTTCCAATAAAACATTTGTCTAAATTTGCATTGCTTTTATTCTACGCACCTTAGCTTCTTATCTTCATGGAAGATATAGTCCAAGCCCAGGGAGGAATCCCATCAAATTCCCGAAATATTTCCTGGAGCAATCTCTGGACTAATCTCAGAAGCCATTCCTGGCTAAATCTTAGAAAATATTCCGAGGGAGGAATTCCAGAAATGGCAGTTCAAATGGCAATCACCGTAGAAAATTCGTGACCAATTCCCTTCGAACACGCATCAGCGCTTTAAGATGCAATTTCTGGCGTAAATCTGTATATATAAAAATGCAGTGGCATACGTGGGACCGCGCATAACTCGCGAACGAAACGTCGGATTTGAGTCATCTTTGTTTTGTTCAGTTAGTGTTCACACAAGGAAGGTTTATGAGGCAAAAAACATGCGAAAATTGAGAGTTTTTGAAAATCGATCTTCCATACATTTTGACCGGGGGCTTGGTCTTGGCTAGAAACTTGAAACGTCAAAAACGCAGTAGGCAAGACAAAGTTTGCCGGGTACAGCTAGTGACATATAAAGTTCTGCTCAACAGATTTCCGAACAAAGAATTTGAGATATTTTGAAAACAATGCTTACAATTTCTTCAACGATTATCCCGTTTGGTCCCGTCCTCTAAGAAATCGGATAGAGCTCCACAAGAGTTTCCCTATTTTTCTGAAAATTAAGCCCGAGTTTTCAGCAAACATTTTTCGCAAAACAGTCCCATATGAATAGGAAACCCAGCAAAAATGAGACTGTTATGCGAGTGGGGGCAGTATAGTTTCACTTCAGGAGTTTTGTTTGATCCATTCAGGAATTCTTCCATTAACAATTATGCCGAAGCATCATGAAGCAAAAAACAAAAAAAAATTCGGCTTGATGAGATCCATTCGAGCAACTCAAAAAGAATTGGACGATTGTGGATAACATTGATACAAAACAACTATGTATGCACTTCGATATGTACCTAATATACGGATGATTTACTTCATTTGGAAGCAAGGCATAGCAGGAATATGAGTTTTTTTTTTGAATATCTTACCGTAAGTAGTCCAAGGAAATGGATCCGATCCGGATTGCATGTTTGCTCTTATATCATTAATGTCAAATTCCATCATCTTGTACACGTCGTCACAGGAACAACCAATGCGAAAATATCCAAACTCCTATGCGGACTGCCCCGTACGAGATGTGATCGAGTTTTTTCGTAAAGAAACGATGGACAACTTTTCTGTCCGCTTGCCTACACCAGGTCCGAAACTCCTTGGAACAGCATACTCCCTATGTAGAATGGGCACTTGGCACTATCAGACGATTTTTGCCCCAATTTTATCGGTCAATTGGGCAGTCGGTTCTTCCTCCAGCATGACGTCATTGGGGTCTCCTCCAGAGCAGTCTCTTTAGTCATGTTTTCATAGCCCCATTCATTTACACTGGTGGTTCGAGCTAGACTGTGTCCTCATCACCCTGCGCCGGATACACCACCACCGATTTCCTCTTCCTGCTCTTGCGACCTCCGGGTGTTACATCTTTCTAGGCATTTTGTCAGCTGCCACGGAGGATTTTCGATGCTCCGATACGTTGGGTATTTTTGCCTGATTTCGGTCGACCGCCGACCGAAGGATCCTCCAGCAGAGAACGGTATTTCACCCTGCTGTGTTATCCGCCCGATGCCAAAACT
>NC_085138.1:149500371-149525371 GCF_035046485.1 Aedes albopictus | reverse complement strand
CATTTACGTCTTCAATACGCCCCTGCACTTAAATTCCTCGATAGTATAGTGGTCAGTATCCCATCCCTTCATGTCTTCTTCACACAGTTTATTCAAAAATGTAATTTTTTTTGTGAGATTTGTTGCAGAAAAAACTAAAAAACTCAAAAGAGGCTCTAGATTCATCCAGCATGTTTACAGGAACATTTGCAGCATTTGCAAAATACACTGCTGCGAGACTAAACAAAAAGCAAATGGACGCGCTAACAATGTTTTATTTTCCGGAACGTCTGTCTGGTGCACCGGAAGGGCCACACTTTGACGGCACTTCCCGCAACAATCCTTAGCCAAAACATTTTTTACAGACACGAAAAAAAAAAACCAGCGAGAAAAAAATAAAGGTCCACACGGGCCCCAGAATTGCTGCGATCTCTCCAATACGCCTCTGCACGTAACTTCCTCGATAGTATAATGGTCAGTATTCCCGCCTAATTTATTTATATAGGGTATGTGTTCCATCATTAATCTCACGCTCCCACATTCACCCTATTCAAAAACAAGCGATTACGGCACCGAATGATTCCGTTCTTTTTGTTTTCATGGGTGCTCACTTCTAACAAAAAATACAAAAATAAGAAACAAAACAAACGGCGCTTCAATCCTTTGTTTTTCGTGGGAGCCACATGCTTAAGAAGGGAATCAATACCCTAAGTCATTCGAAACTGAAGATGTTCAAGATTTATCCAGCATTTTTACAGTTTTTGAGTGATGTTTATTCTTATACACCCCAATATTAACAAGTAATCTCTTTAAAATTATACAAAAGATTCCTTTCTCTGTCTATTTTACAAATTTTTGTCTTGGCACCCCAAATTGCATCGTCGAGTGGAGAAATAAATTTAAAACTACCTTTAAGCTGATGCTAAGTTTTCTTGAGCTCCATATCCCTTGAATCTTGTTCTTGGCATCGATCCGCTTCGCCAAGGTGATACACGTATGCGGTGGGGCCCCCGATATATTAAAATGGACACCGCAAATTGATTGACCTTTCTTTTGAGAAGGGACTTTTCACTCTCGTTTCATTAGCATCGAAATCGGAGCTAGAGAGCAGTGGAAGACTATTTTTCCTCAGCGTTACAAAGAAAGCAACGAACAATCATCAAGACCGGACAGATGCACGTCAATTCATTGGAATCAGTCCGGTGAAAGGAAAAAAACCCGAGTGTCAGTTTTCAGAAAAGCACACATTTCCAGTCCCAGGCATTAAGCAGACGTGGAAAAGCGACGTGAAAATGCTGCTGTACGTCCAACCCGTCATTTTCGGGAACGGGATCGCACTTGACGGGCTGGATTGTATTTTTCGTGATGGAGAAGCTAAATTTAGTTGAGCTGAACTGAAAAATGGACTACAATGTGGGGAGCTGGTGCTGGTATGTATCAAGTGTAGATTTTTGAAGAATAATGAGGAATTCATTTGGAATTTTTACTGAAGATTAGAGGAATACCTACATACTAGTTTTTGATGGCGTCAGACTTACAACTGTAGATGCATCCATAGATAGAAACATACCTGAAACGAAACAAGAAACAAAAATTGATTAAGATTGTATTCCAGTTAAAACTATACAACTTTTGCGATTATCTAAGCGACATAATATAACATTGTTACGCACTATTATTGAGTCTTTACACAAGTAAAAAGCTTCATGTCAAATTACTCCTTAACAGCATTTACCTAGTAATCCTACATTATAGAGATCTGCGGAGGCGGCCATTGTGAGCCAATCGTGCAGAGAGAACTGTCAAAGTGTGAGCCAAATGAACATGCTTATCGTTCGTAGGAAAGCGTCGTTTGAACGGTATTGCAGTCGGAACTAAATAAATTAAAATTATTTATTTTTAATATCGGGATATTGGCGGCATATGTATGTTTAGTAAAAAGATAAAAAAATATTAATTCTGCTTTCAAAAGCTCATGCTTATGACGCCACTTTTGTTGCTGAACTTGTCGAAAAAACTTCCATTGCTGCTTCTTACTTCACTTCTGCCGATATGATTAGCGTAACACTTTTGCAATGAATTTCAGATTTCTTCGATTGCTCCGCTATTTCAACAAAATTTTGAAAAAAAAATCTACCATAGTTAGAAAATGTAAACAAAACAACTTGAACCACAACGAAGTCACGCACAAAGTTTGAACATCTAGCTTTGTAGCAAGTGTTGGCAGCTGTTGTAAACAAAACAAACAGCGTTGCCGAATCGACGTATGTAACTTCCGCTCATCTCTATGTAGAGGATTTCTACATTTACCTATCTCCTTGAGATGTCAGATAAACAAATACAAGACGCCTTAAAAGAGGAATCGATTCTCTTAGGCATGAAATAAGAATAGGATGACTACCTAACAACAACCTCTAACTAGTCAGCCGAATCAGGTGAGTTTTATTTAACATCAAACCTGTATCAGTAATTCGTAGACCATTTTGAAAGTATTTTATCTAGAAACAGTATACATTTAATTGCCGTCATGACTAAAATAATCCATTTTGTCTACAAGAAACATGTCCTTCAAAACCGTTCAAGCACCATTCAGTAAACGAGTAAATATTTCCCTTATTTGATTTCGCACTCTTTTCAAAACCAACGCACAACAAATAGGCACAGTACCACAACGCTTTACTTATCTACCCAGCTGGTAAATCCTCACCCCATCCAAGAAAAATGCGTTGCAAAGAGACACACTATACCGACGGTTCTAGGAACGGAACGAACCGAGAGCCTCTCTAAGGCAATACAATATTCTCCCACCACTTGTTGCTTTGCCCGCTTCGGTCGGTGTGCTCTACTATCGCCCCCGGCCTTGCGTTGATCTACGTAATCCGGATGGGATGAAGAAACGTATTGCACAACCCACCTTCCTCGAGGCCCGAGGTTCAACAGCAACCCACCGGATGCGATGGAATGGGAACTACTGGGAACTCCAGCGCCAAGGTAGTGCCTAGCCTAGGCGGATGATTTGAAAATCGATTCGAACAGCATCCCATTCTACAAAACAAAACGAGAGTCTTGATGCGTGTTAAGAGTCATTAGTGTCGTTATGGTACGGTATATGGGATGCCATAGGCCATTGAAAAAGGCTCATCGTCACTAGGCTAATAACCATGAATGTCAAAATCAATCAGGAAATTCGATCCCTTGTGGTGGTGGTTGCCTCCCTACGACAGATGATGACAATTGACAATTGAGGAACAACAGCGAAAGTCGATCTATTTGCTCGTTTGGAAACAGACCACGCATGCAGCTGAATGTTTGCACGGATGCGTGATTGTGAATATCAATTGAAGTCGACAAGTTATGACAAATGGATTGTATTTATCCTGGAAATGGTAAAGCTTTTTCATTATGACTGTGAAATCGTAGGCTAATACTCGTAAAAAAAGAAAATTTGAAATGTTTAGCAAATTCTATGGACAGATGTTCAAGCCTTTTGGATGCCTAGCTACTTCCGTCATGTTATAGATACAATTAACTGGAAAACGGCCCTGAAATGTTGTAGAATGTGGCAATCTCTACCAACAATCTACAGCGTACCGTCCGTCTCCATCGATTCGCTTCTCGCGAAGTAAGTGCCACACGGTTATCATAATGACACTCAATGATGCTAAGGCCAACTCAACTAAAACAAACTGCTCTGCATCAAGCAACGGACCTGCATACCGTTGTGATTCCCTTCAGCAGTGACCTACTCTTTCGTCGTCGACTCGGAATGATAAAACCCGCAAAATACCTACTAGAGAGCAACCGAGTCGAAAAAATTCAGGCAATGAGAGCACCCAGTTCAGAATGCAGACCGACCGCGCCGTATGACATCAAAGTTGGAAGTTTTTTTTCTTTTCTTGCTCGCCCCTCTATCAAGTAGCTGGCTTTTCCTGCCATTTCTCCATTTATTCAACTTCTAGCCATCAGCCACTTGTGTAAACCGGGAAAGCCAATCGACACGAGAGGAAAAGCGCAATGGAAAACGGATGTTGGATTTATGTCTGCCATTAAGGTCAAGAAAACTGCGGCTGCCGCCGCTAGCCGGCGCTAACAGCTGCTTGCTACTTGCTACTGCTGCGTGCCGTTGTAGTTTTAGGGCTGGGGCACCTAGTTCATGCTCGGTTATTACTTCCAATATTCAAGTCAAATATCTAAATATGTATGTAAATTTTACCTACCGTATTACCCCGGTAATACGACACCGACTATTGGCAAATAAGCAGGGTAAATTTTTCTTCTTTCATCTGAAATGCTTAGAGCGCATTGTCGATCATCACATCCGTGATGTTCATCCGGCCAATGTGCCTCTTCATGTGAACCAACCTGCTTATCAATCTGGAAAGTCCACTGTGACTCTTTTACACAATGTTGTTTACGATATCGAGAAGGCATTCGCTCAAAAGCAATCCTGGTTGGGTGTTTTCTTAGATATCGAGGGTGCCTTTGACAACGTGCCTTTCGATGCCATATTGGAAGCCGCACGGGGTCATGGTGTATCTCCAATGATTTCCAATTGGATTCACCAAATGCCCAAAAACCGACATCTCTTCGCGACATTGCGTCAAGCGGCGATCAGGAAATTGAGTGGTTGTGGATGCCCCCAAGGGGGAGTCTTGTCACAACTTTTGTGAAATCTCGTAGCAGATACGCTATTGAGGCAACTCAGTAATAGCGGTTTTCCTACTTATGATTTTGCCGACGACTACCTAACATTGTTAATCGGTATGTGCATCAGCACTCTTTTCAACCTGATGCAAAACGCTCTTGAGGTAGTTGAGGCTTGGTGTCGCCAATATGGCCTTTTGGTAAATCCGAGTAAAACATCTATTGTTCTTTTCACGGTAAACCAAAACCGTAATGATGTTCGACCTTTGCGTTTCTTTGATTCTGAAATCAATGTGACTGATCAGGTAAAATACGTTGTAGTCATTCTTGATTCCAAGCTTGCCTGGACACCTCATATTGAGTTTAGAATCAAGAAAGCTTGTATGACCTTCGGGAAGTGCCGGCGAACCTTTGATACAACTTGGGGTCTAAAACTCAAGTATATCAAATGGATTTTCACAAACGTTGTTCATCTTGTGTGGTGGCAAAAGCATGAAGTGAGACAATCCAATCAAAATTAGGCCATCTCCAAAGGATGTGCTTAATGGCGATGTCTGAAGCGTTCTCTTCAACTCCCACGGCAGCGCTCGAAGTTTTCTTTGATGTTGCCCCACTGCACATTCCACATTCATCTCAAGAAGCATTTTCTTGCACTTACCGGTTATAGGTACTCTGTTTACTAGAGTAAACTCCCGTGAACCGCAGTTCAACACACCTCGCTGTTTCCACTTTTGGTGAATTGGGACAAAGTTGTCCTTGCTCCAAGTGATCTTACAATTGCTTGTAATATTCCGTACACACTAAGATTCAGATGTTCCAGCTCAGTAATTTTTTCACTGAGTTCAGTATTTTTTTCCATCTTTTTACTGAGTTTTCAACAGCAGATTTATTTCGGTACACTCGGTAATCGTATTTACCGTTCACCAGTAACGATATTTACCGTGCTTCAGTAACTTTTGACAGTTTGTGAGCTGAGCTCGGTAACTCATTTACAGAATATCCGCAAAATAAATAACCGAGCGTACCGAGTTAAATCTGCTGTTGAGATTTCAGTAAAAAGATGGGGAAAATACCGAGCTGATCTTAGTGTGTATAGGACATTTTCCACGAAATTATCTTCCCGGGAAGAGTGGACATCTGGATATCTGGAAAGAAGTATTTCTGACGGCATCGTATGTTACACTGATCACTTGGTAGACACTGGACCGTTATTCAGGCCGAAATCTTTGCTCTTATGTGCGGAGTGCAATTGGCACTTCAGCAGCACGTAAGGGTAAAGTAATATATGTACTTCTGTTCAGATAGCCAGGCTGGCATTAAAGCACTTGCTTCGGCCAACTCTAAGTCGAAGATAGTTATAGCTTGTCGAACTCAAATCGAGGGGCGGAATTCAGCAAACGCTTTTCACCTTGTATGGGTACCAGGCCATTCTTCCATCGCTGAAAATGAATTGGCTGATGAGTTAGCTCGCACTGGAGTATCACATGACTTCATTGGCCCTGAGCCAGCTATTCCGGTATCCAAGAGTTAGGTGAAGCTTCAGATTGACTCCTGGGCTGCCATTCAGCACAAACAATACTGGAATAGTTTGGAGTCATGTCGTCAAACCAAATTGTATTGTATCTAATAAATCTGTCAAAGCAGAATTGCAGCATTCTGGTCAAAGCATTGACTGGCCACTGCCGACTCAGCTATCACATGGCGAATGTTCAGCAAGCTGATTCATTTGCATGTGATAGCTGTGAATCCGATTATGGAACTTCGTATAATTTGATATGTAACTGTCCAGTTTTTACGCAACTGCGTTTCCGAGTATTCGGTAAACACTTATTAAGTGAAACTGACTTCAGAAACCTGAATCTTTAGGATATTCTGTTGTTCTTAACCCGCTGTGGTAAAGAGCTATAGGCTCTCTTTCGCTTTATGCGTTATTACAGTGCCCTTTTCAGGGCGCTGTTTGAACCCATTGTGGTACGCTTGTGTTCCTATTTCCCTACCTGTCGCTATCCCCATCCAAATCCTTTTTCCTTCCTTTTCCCTCAGGTAGATGATGAAATAGGCCGTTATTTTGGCGATGGCACAAATGTCCCAAATGGAGGATAACGTGCCTCTGGAGCCGGCCTTCTGCTACCTGATACCTGAAAGTAGAACCGCCACCCTAATCGTACGTTCTTGTCGTTTATTCAAGACAGTAGCGTGAACCATCACCACGGCACTTGAATTTCGAGCACTTTTTCGTAGTCATTTGCTAAAGATTCCGGATTCACCCGTACTATGTGGCTAGTGAGAGAACGCTGCCAGCGATGCTAATCTGGCAGCAGCGTTTTCAAATTGGCTGTCCACGTCCATCCGTGTAAACGAACGGGTGCGGGGTGCACCATAGCCGTGCACCAACCAGTGTGCTTCCTTTCCGGATGGTGTAAGGGAAATCAAGTAATGGCGACGGCCGCTCGGGAAATTGGTGACTAGCACGACGACATTGGCCATCAACTAATTGCAAATTTTCGTCACGATGGGCAGCTGCGTAAGCTGTGGCGTAAGAAAGTGGTCTGTGAATGAAAGACTCATCTGAAATAATGACAGAAATAATGATGGACAGTTCATAGCTAGCTTCAAGGCCAAATATTAGTTTAACAATAATTTAGTTGACCTCATTTTACTGTTTATTTTTCTTAGTGCAAAATCACCCCTTCGGATCAAAAAAAAGAATTCTTAATTAAATTCTCTCAGAAAAGGGAATAGAAAGAGAAGCAAATTCCTTGGCGGAAGCCAAGGATCGAGTGGAAGCCACATTAATTCTGATACAACTCTAACTCTTAACAGCGGTGAGAGAGCCAAAGGACCATGTTGAAGTATGGTGCTCATCGGCGAACCGTCGACGAGGGGTTGAAAAGTACCGCCGCGAATTTAGTTTTATTATCAGAATTGAAATCCTCACGCGTCCTAGATTTTTTTTCTTTTCTCATGTGCTTTCAGCTTATCGTGTTTTCCACAAATCCTTGCCGTTGGCAGGTATAAACGACGGGGTCGGGTCCTTTTCGAAGCGCTGCTCGGGGATTGTGTGGAGCCATGGATTTGTTGAATACGTGGAGCGTCATCCATTATCATGCCTTGAAGCTTTCGCGGTGGTTGTATGTATGTACCAAACCAAAACGCCGGCAAATTTCACCTTCGTTAAATTTACGAACGAAAAGATGGCCAAAAGATAGGGACGAAAAGCTGTGGTAACGGAAACATTGAAAAGCACGAGGAGTTGCGGTAGTTTGGTGAAAGTAGGTTCTGACCTCGTTTGCCAGACATATTGGGATGGGTTAATGAGCGACTGATTACTGCTAGAAGCGTGCGAATGGAATAACGGATTGAGTTGCCTATTTTTGGGGGTCTAGACAAGGTTGAAAAGCTTGAAGGATTTAAATTCATTAGAAATAAATTAAGTTTTGAATAAAAAGCTTTCACAACTGTTTTATAAATTATTGTTTTTGATAAAAGTTCGATTTTTATCAATCAACACACAATTTAAAATAAAGCGACCAAATATTTCGACAATCCAGCATCTAACACGTTCAACAATGAGTTTTCTTCTCATTTTTTACAACTATTGTTCTGTGTAAAAATACTTAGTCAGCATAGAAGTAAAACGACACCCAACAAAAAGGTCAATTATGGCATTCTTCCGCTCGTCTAAAAGAAAATCAATAGCCATAGCCGATCCGTTTCCGTTGTACAACACTTCCTTTCTGCCAATATAACGAGATATGCTCTCCACTCTAGAATCGATCACCGCACCGCCACACCATTGGAATGGCTCTTGTGTGGTGACATACAGAAAAGTACAAACACAAGTTATATATAGAGACAAGAGATAGCCTTCCGCCAAGGGTTGAAACATCATTATCCTCGGTAGCATAGTCGTCCGTCGAGAACGAAGAGGAAACCGCACTTTTCCTGTTATTCTACTATCTTCTTCTCCACATTGCAATGTATGTATTGTCCTACGCGCTTCTGGACTTACGTCACATCCTGTAACGCCATCATCTCCATCTTCGACCTATATCTACGTACAAATGCCATCATCAAAGCTAGTGGCTCGTGAGAGTGACTTGGTGTCAATGGAGAACAAGAAGAATCTTAGAACTGTGGAGAACCTACAACTGACTTTGTCACATCTATGGGGTTTCATTCTGGACTTGAAAGAAGAATGTAGCACACAGCAACATATGTAAAAAGCGATGATACTTATGATTATCCCGAAAAAGGAGAACCCGTTATTATGACACAAATTGCTTGCCTTTTCTTCTTTTGATCGGACAATAGTAACGCTGGCGCTGTGGTAGCAGCTATGTTCAAGCGGCAATAATAGATTTTTTTGGTGACAAGGTGTAGATGAGAATGTGTGATGAACTTGAGTTTAATTGACAACCTAGTTGCTACTCAAGTATCGCTGATCAGCAACACTGATACCAGCAACCAATAATGAGCTAACTGATTGCGATTAACCCGTTGACGCCCAAGATGTCTCACAATTTTACTCTTCATAAAAAAATGTTTAGTCAAGTTTCTATAAAATAAACATGATTTCGATCAAACGATCAACGATCAATTCTGACTATACATGTCAATGGTTGCTCCTCAGTGATTGATCTGAACTGGTACCAGTTGCACTGAGATCCAACTGAATAAGGGGCTGGGACATTCCACTTATTCTCAAAGTGCAATTTTAGCAGCTCATGCATATTTGATCAATAACGGCGCCGGCCAAGTCCTTATAGTCAGCTGGGAAGGGAAAGGAATGTTAGAGTGTACTGGTTGTTGCTACTAGAGACCGAGAGCACTCTGCGTCCCCACAACCCGCACGGACTGGGGTATTTGTTAGACGGAAAGGATGGGAGATCTGGGAGTCACCGTTGGGTCGGTGATGCGATCCATGGATAGAGTTATTTATAGTGTTCGTGATAGATTGTGTGGTGAATAAGGTGAATAAGGTCAAGCGGCACAGCACGCTTTGGTTGCATAACTTATAGGCGTTATATATAACACTGTGCTGTGAGTGGAGGTTGGAAGGGAGGGAAACGACTTTTTTCAATTCGTTTTCTGGTTCTAGCGATGGCTATGAACATTTGAATATACATGAGTTGTATATGTAGAGAAGAGAGAGCGAGAGAAAGTGGATAGAAAGATACAAAGTAGGATGAAAAGGACGGGCCAGGGATTGAACCCATGACCTTCTGCATACGAATCAGAAGCGGTAGCCACTAGACCACCAAGCCCGTCACTATAAAATAAACATGATTTCATGAAAAAAATGAAAGTCTAGAGTGTAGTTCCAAAACAATTCTTCAATTGGATTCTCAACATGTGATCATTTTTAACATAACTCTAACACAACTTTTCCATAACATGGGTAGATCACTTTACAATGGTGCGTTACGGTGTAAGATCTACCACGCCAAATTTAGGGCTTGATTTGCAGTTGTTCGTAAGAACTTATTTTGGAAGGAGATTCTTTTCCCCTGACGCAGGTTTCGTGCAAGTGTCTCTGCTTGCGGATCCGCACAACCCTTTTTGGCCCTTCATACAGGAGAATGACTGATCACTGTCAACAGCACCATCTTGATCAAATCGCTTTTGAGATTATTCCAGTGCTATAGGCAGATGCGTTGCTACAATAGATGGTAGAACAAAATCATCATCAACTATATAATAACACAACTTTTATACTCTCGTTGTATAGAGGCTTGCAGCAAAAACATAACCTCATCGAATTCCCATACGATTTGTAAACATTGCCCTCAATTTTTTTTTTGAGGGCAAGGACGGCTTACCGACGCCGAAAGAAAGAAAGGGAAGGAGACAATGCTGACGTCACTGTGCAAGCGCTCATCCTGATCCTGATACAATGCATCAATAATGAGTAAAGGAGATGATAACTACTCAAACAAAAATAACAAGAAAATTACAATTTTTTTTCTTACTTTCGCGCTCTCATTATCTCTAACCCCGAGAGGAATTCTTGAAAAAAATCCCAGAAAGTCGTACAAGCCCAGCAGAAAACCCGCCACTTATACCTATATCTTAGTTGAAAAACTACCAGAAGGAATTCGTAATGCTGGGATTACAGCAAGAATCCTTGAAGGAATCCAGGTAGAAATCACAGAAATGATTCCTGAAGGAATCCTGTAGAGAATAACTGATGGAATCCATAGAAGAATCATGACAAAAATACCAGCTGGAAGCTGAGCAGGAATCCCTGAAGGAATTTTAGAAGCGATCCCGGAAAGGATTATTAAAGAAATAAAAAAAAAACTCTGAAAGAATTTTTGAAGAATTCCCATCAGAAATTGAAGCAAGAATACCTAATACATATATCCAGGAGCTGTTGGTTTGACAACAATGGAAACATCACTGAAACCTCTGAGAGCATCTTGAAACTTCCGAATGGAAACAATTTTTAAATCTCTTTTAAACCATCCAAAACGTCCTAAAATACCTTGTAGCATCTCTGAAAACCCTTGAAAGCCATCTAAAACTCCCTAAAATGTCTTGAAACTCCTCTAAATAGTAAAATATATCTGAAATCCCCTTGACACCATCCTATAAACCACCAGAAACCTCTAAATCTGAAACATGAAACACTTTGGAATGCCTTAACCCTTTGGAGCCGGAGGGGTCATATATGACCCCGGCGATGAAACCGAGCATAACAAACGTGTTCGACTCCAGCGAGGTTGCGTCAACAGCGGCGAAAAAAATCGGCTCCAAAAGGTTACATCCAATCGAAACAGCCTTGAAAGGTCCCTGAATACTCCAGAAAATCCTTTCGGAACCCTCCTGAAACGTATTGATCAACCTTGAAACTCGTCTGAATGGCGCCGACCACAAATTACGTAACGCTCCAGGGGGATGGGGGAGTCGGGCCGAGCGTTACGGCCCATACAAAAATTTAAGGGTTTTCATACAACAAAGCGTTACAGTGGGGGAGAAGAGGGGGGTCGTAAAACGCCGATTTTAGCGTTACGTAATAAATGAATGCTGCCAAACATACCTGAAGCCCCCTGGAATCCCCAGGAACCCATCCGTCCGGAACCTATTCTGAAGCTCCAATGAAACTTGAAAATGAAAAACTGACAAATTTGTAACAAATAATAATTTTATTAGGTTTCTAATCTAAAGCCACGTACTGTAAAAACAACCCTAACCAAAAAAAAATGTGGAGGTACGGATTCTGCTGTCATAGCAAATACATTACTTTCTTCCTTGACCAAGCAGACAGACAGAAAAAAAACGTAGAAAGCATAGATTTACGGTTGCCTGGAAAATACATCAAGATAAATCCAGTAAAAAACCTGCTTAGAGAAACTATTCCAATATTCATTCTAAGTGGTCGATCAAAATCCAATCCAACGTGAAGTTCAGTTGGCTAAAATGTAACAAAAACTCACGAGAAGTCGCCAATATTTAATCAAGCCTAATGTAACATCGGATGTGGAAAATGTAAACTTAATACGATTTTTTGTCGGAGGTAATGACAAAACTCGTTACCAATGAGTAATTCGTTGCAACTTTTGAAAAAATAATAAAATTTCAGGTTCTTGAGCAAAGCATGCTTAATAAGTTTTATAATATTTAACTTCATCATACAATATTCCGGGAAAACGCAGAGCAAAAGTCAGCATAACAGGAACAATAACCCTACCACCAGAAAAAGTATGAATATCGGGCATAGATGATGAAAGACTTTTCCTCGTCCATTTTGGTCTAGGTGTCAAAGCCTATACACCTACACCTCAAAGATTAGATGCAGAGAGTAGTAGTTTTTGCAGGCAGCAGCACAAGTGCAAAGTCCTATTCAGAA
This sequence comes from Aedes albopictus, assembly GCF_035046485.1. Taxonomy (NCBI): domain Eukaryota; kingdom Metazoa; phylum Arthropoda; class Insecta; order Diptera; family Culicidae; genus Aedes; species Aedes albopictus. The sequence goes on along the minus strand of NC_085138.1, from coordinate 149,512,896 downwards.
CCGATGGAGCTTCTGAAGCATGAAAATTGCCAGGAAATAGTTTTTCTTCGCCATTGAACAAATTGAACAAATCAAATTTTGCAACATCATTCTCGGCACGCCGCAAGGAATGTTGCTCTGAAACCTGTAGTAGGTCTTCTGGTGGAAGATAAGCTGGTTGTTTTTGCGCCACGACAGTTGAGAGATGTGATTTGATTCTCGGTATGAAATATTTTCGTGAATAATCCTGTGTGTAAACAACCTTGGAAGTTCGTATAAAACATTACACTAGAATAGTGTGGAAAAAACCACCTCTGCTCCTTAACTTGACTCCTTTATTGACATCAATTATTTTCTATAAATAACCAGCATTATTGATTGTTAATGCTCAGGGGAAAAATCACACAGGAATTACTAGAACAGAAAAATGTCATGACATTTTTGCCATGACATTCCGTGACATTCTCCAACCCTGTTATTACCCACTTTCACTATGAATTTTAAATGCACTATCTGGAAAACATCATCTTATTTAATCATCAAAGTATTTTCCACCGTTTCCGAAAACAACCGCCACCATCCCCGGCATTCGGAAGAGCCCCTTCTCAATTGACAGCTGCCATCTTTCCCATTAAGGTTAATTCAATTACGGTGCAAACTTATGCGTGCTAAGATCTCAAGTTCACAAATCGAGCCACCCTTCCCGCTCCGCAATTTCCCTCATTTGCAACCTTTCCGGGGGAAACTCTTTCCACACTTTTTGACCTGCTTCCTCCGGATTGGCAAGTGCTCGTCGAGAAAGGTAAGAAGCATCCACGAGCATGCTCTCAGACACACAGCTCCACACAAGCACATACCTTCGTACATACGTGCATTGCTAGAAAAGCTGTTTAGCTTTTCCCCATTTGTCTCGGGAGAGTTCACCTTACTTCTGGGAAAGCATAGCACTGCACAAACAGCGATGCTGGCTAGCGCTGCTGAAATAAACACCGCTCTTTCGCATATTGCATGGTTGCTTGATACTACCACCTTCCACGATTGAAGTCAAAAAGCAAAACAATATTGAAGAGCGAAGCCCAGGTGAAATCAAATTATGTTTTTCAAAACACATTTTGTAACAGTTCTTGAAGAGGGATTACTCAAATTGACAAGATGTCATGTCAATTCTAACTTTCGATAACAATCATATTTTAGTCTAGATTTACTGCTAATAATTCGTTACTGCTAATAATTCTGACACAATTGGAAATGTGAGTATCGTCATAGACCATCAAAATCCGTTTCGACTTTCCCACTGTGAACACCAAGCTGCGCGCGACGGAACAGACTTTCCCGACTCACGGCGGGCAAAGTGTATAAAAGGCTAAAATGTGAACGAGTTGCGACCATAAAATTCATAGGCTGTGGCGCGTCGATTGGGAAAGCGAAATGTGAAAATTTGCAGTGCGATAATGATCCGAGTCGACGAACGACACCCGAGGGGCTTCTGTGGGAGCGAGCGGAAAAGCACACTGACTGCCACAAACTCAATTAAAAAGGGGTGTGGGATGAGAAAATCCGTTCCAAGATGTTTTCCACGGTAATGATGGGTGGGTTTTGGTCTGCGCCCACGGATATGTAGGATGCGATTGCAAACTTGTTGGGATTTACCCTGCAAGCGACTGCCATAAGCCATGGGCATATTACACCATGGCAACCTGTTTACTTGCGGCTGTTGCAAGAAATTTTTTGCCATTACGTTGTGAAAAATAGGACATTTCAATTGGCTGAAGTATGTTGAAATGGCCTACTTTTCACCGCTGATGCAAGTGTGCCGAAAAGTACTACTTTTCGGCACTCTTAAGAGTGCTGAAAAGTAGCACTTTTCGGCACCTTTGGCCTAACGTATTTTTCACTTGCTGCCGCGCCTCCCGTAGATTCAGCTACTTCCTCTACATCCACTGATCTGCTGGAATCCGGATTGAGACGATTTCAATCCCGATTCAAATTGCAAACCAGGTGTAGAGGCTCTTGCTGAATCGACTTTTTCTTACGCCTCCACACAACTGTTTGACACCGGGAGCTCGAACATTGTTGACAACTACTACATCACAGCCTACCTGATCGAACAAAAACCTACGCTGGCAAGCATGGATGCTCGCACGTGGTTCCTTCTGATACATGTTTGTGCAGCTAGAAAAGGTCATATTGAATGGGTATTTTTCGTAATGGCAAAAAATTTTGTATGCAACTCGTTGCAAAACTCGATTTTTTCAGCACTCGTCGTATTTATCCAACTCGGCAAGCCTCGTTGGATAAATGTACGACTCGTGCTGAAAAAATCATCATTTTGCAACTTGTTGCATAAATAACTATTAGTTGTTCAGTGGTTGCCAATAGCGTGATGCATTTTAATCCAAATCCGTTCAACGGTTCTAAAAAACGGTGCTCTAGAAATTTTGAGCAATGTACTCCAAATACCTTGTCCTTAAGGAAGAATCATATTTTCCAATCTACGATAATCAGTAACATATTATTTTCCAGTTTACAGTTTACTTCCCTATGAATGAACATAATACGTTTACAGACTAACTGTGACAGATGGTCAGAACATGGTTTTCCGACGATACTAATTAGGCTCTACGTGCACGTCTATTTCGTTTGTGAGCTTTGAAGCTGGGTAAGTTACACAAACAGAGAAAATAATCCACTGTTTTCCACCTCCAGATGGTATTCGGAGGACGTCAAGGAACAAAGCCGCGATAGAGCGAGCGAAAACACGAGGAGCCAAAGCTGTAGCCCGTCAGCGCTAGTCTCTCTGGGAAAGGAAGTAAAACGCTCGAGAACGAAATAACAGGAATCTATGCTAGTGGGTAGGGTTTGTGTTGTATATCTATTTTCGCCATCGAATAGTGTCACTTTTCTATTGATTGTACAACTATGTTACATGCAAAACCAAAAACTAAATCTGATTGCTGACGTTGCACTAAACATACATTGTACGAACGTCCTTTTTTGCACCGCACTCGCAACACAAATTGGATGTCAATCCTTTGATCGCTATTCTGTGCGAACGAAATAAAATATAAAAAATAAACATTTCGCAACTTTTGTGGCAGCAGCATTGCATTTCTGTGCGGGCACACACACACACTCTTGTTGCGCTACATTCTCCACTTTCAAACGGAAAGGCGCGGGTGTCTGTTATCCTCTATGAATGCGATTCCTCTGCCTGTGTCATCTCCTCATCCGCCAGCAGCACTTCGCCGTGGCCAAATGAGCATCAGCTGCGAGCTGCGAACTCAGACCACCAACCAACATCATACAGGGCAGGCAGGCAGACAGGCAGCGGGGCCATCAAGAGCGATGAAATGAAAGTTCTAAAAATAAGTTAAATTTATTACAAGCGCATCCCCCTCGACATTCAAGTCAGTGGTGTTGCTGAATCGCGTCGTTTGTCGGTTAACAACAACAGGCGACCTTGCTTTTCTAGCCTGGTCCATTTTAATGGCGAGTTACCCGCGTCCCCAGTTGACCACTATCCGGACCGGATCTTGGTCTGGCCTGGTGGTGACGCCAAGCGCCATCAGAGGACTACTAACAAACATGTGCAGCGCTGAATGGCAATTGAGGATAGTGTTTGCTGCTATTAAAAATGTGTTCTTCAGTTTCTTCTCTTGCCAATACACATTTAGAATGAGTTTTATGAATGCTCTAATGATTATTTAGAGTTAGAGTTGAATTTGGGCTTGTCGCTAAGGAAAATGTTTTACTTTATGAGCTGGAAGAGTGGCTGAGAGCAATATCTGAAATAATCCGAATGCTACGAAAGTAGTGGACAAACAAGGAAACATGTTTTCCCAGGTCACTCAAAACAGTTCAGTTGTCGTAGTTTATGCTAGCAATTTGATTTAATTTTGGTTGCGGTTTTTGCAAACTGCGTCAACAGCGCAATGTCTGATTATTATGTTTAAGAAATATGACAAACAACTTTGGAAAACTACAGACGTCTATTTACCTCAGTCCCCAACATCCACTCATCCAATGATAAAAACCTTAACAAATCCACCTAGCGTCATCACCGCCTTTTTCGTTCCTTCAAAACCCCATTTCAACAAAACGCATGTGACATGCTGATGAACATTGCACTTTCATACGTATAACAAAAATCCATTTGATGGCACCAGAAATCTTATCGTTTATCTGACTTTTGATGTTTGACCCTTAAACTCTTAAAAAAACGCCATCTTGAATTTTGAGCCGCCATTTTCAATAAGGTTAGCCATCTTGTAAATTTCCCATACCAAATATACCCATATTGAATGGTTTTGATCCTAAAACTTCATTAAACAGCCGCCATCTTGAATTTGGATATCCTGGTCGCCATTTTTTGACTCCAGACATCTTCCCCATACCAAATATACCCATAGTTCATGGTTTTATAGCCTAAAACTCCATTACAAAGCTGCTTTTTTTTATTTTGAGCTGCCATCTTGGATTTTAGACCACCATTTTGAATGTTCTGTTCGCAGTTTTTTGACTCCACATGTCTCCCTTGTATGAAATATGCCCACATCGCATGATTTTAGAATCTAAAATCACATTAAACAGCTGCCATCTTAAATTTTAAGTCGCTATCTTGGATTTTCAACCGCCATCTTGGATATTCTGGTCGCCATTTTTGGACTCCAGCCATATTCCCCATACCAAATATAGCCATATTCCATAGTTTTACGGCCTAAAACTCCATTCAACAGACGCCATCTTCAACCTGAAGCCGCCATCTTGCATTTTGGGTCGACATCGTAGAATTTTTGGTCTCCAGTGTTGATTTCCGCACAAAATTCGTCAACCATGCCAAAGGTTACAAAAATCGCCACAATTTGATGTGTCGCATGATGAGGCTTGGTTCATTTTATATACGGCCGGTGCGGATGATGAATCCGTTATCCAAACGAACTGTCAAAATATGCATCCAAACGAGCATAACGTCACGATTCCAACAACACCAGTGGAGCGTATGACGTCATATTCAACCATCGCGCTCTTGAAAAACACTATTCACACGCTTGAAACATTTTACTCGGCTTTGTCCGCGTATCTATGTTTACTAGAGTGGGTCATCGTTTATATGGAGAAATGAAAAATTCAATGGTATCCCATCAGATCAAAGCTTTTTTGATCCCATTTCAGGATCCAAATCAGGCCAAACATGTCTAAAGGTCCTATCTGCAGAAGAGAGGCTCTCTTTGGGTTCCCTCTCTTTCGTAAATATCTAAGCTTTTTATTTGTATTATGATTGTTTCTTTGCATTGAACGATGGTCAAAACAATCGTCTTTTGATTTTTACTGCAAAAATAGTTGAAAAGTGTTCCATTACATTGCAATAATTGAAAGAGAAAGTGAACAAAGAGAGCCTCTCAAATGCGGATAGGGCCTATTGAAATGTTTGGCCTGAAATAAGTGTGCAAAATGTGGGAACGATCGGTTATGTCTACGTTTTGCGCATCGCGTTTGAAGTTTGTATGGGTTTTTTCATGGGAAACCACACTTTTTTGCATTGTTCTCATAACAAGCTCAAATTTTTCTAAAACCGGGTAACCGATAAAGTGAAAACATAGCCTAGGGTGTCCTGAAAAACTTTGTCGAAGACCTCGAAGTGATCTGATGCTTATGAAAAAAGTTATAGCGTTGGCATTGTTTAGCGAAACAGCATGATTGTGTTGCTATTGTTATTCCTTTACATGTTAAAACATAAACACATGCATGCGGTTCGTTGGTTATAACTATTTTCACAAGCATCGGATCGCTTTGCGGTCTTCGACAAAGATTTTCAGAACATCCTAGGCTATACTTTTACAGTATCGGTTAAAAAGTTTCAGACAAACTTTTTCAACTTATGGCTAAAATGCAAAAAAGTATGTTTTCCCATACAAAACCCCATACAAATTTCAATTGCAATGCGCAAAGTGTAGACGAAACCGATCGTGATCAAATTTTGCACAGATACTCAGGACCAGAAACGGAACCAAAAAAGCTTTGATCTGAGAAAACGGTTCCGATGACCCACACTAATGTTTTCACTACTAATCTATAGTCCGGATCACTGAAATGGCCATAACTCCGGAACGCTTTGTTCGATCCGGACCATTTTTAATAGCAAATAATGCGGTGAAATTCCGGTTCAATTCGTGCTAAAATCCGAAAAATCGGCCAATGGGAAGTGCCTTAAACATGAGTGAACTGTTCTTCACAGACATACATACAGACATCATCTCAATTTGTCGAACTGAGTTGATTGGTATATGTGACTTGACCCTCTGAGCTTTTCATCGAAAATCCGTTTTTTGAGTGAACATATAACCTTTCAGTACACCTCGTTGTACTAGAAAGGCAAAAATACCAAAAACAACCACCCACCTTTTCGATGTTGTACTTTTCCAGGGCTTGCGTCGCACAGTCCACCGCGTCCTGCTGCATCTCTTCGCCCATGTCGGCGTTCTTGATCACTGCCTTGCGATCGCTCATTTTGCTGCTGCTACTGCGGGTTTTGCTGTTGGATCTACTCGGAGACGAAGTGGAAGGTGATGACCTGAAACGATAAGCACACACAAACATAAAATTAACAAAATTTATTATGTTTACGCCAAAACACTTCTGTTCTGTTGATGGAATAACTGACACGCACTACACGACGATAACAGAAGGTGGAAAGTGCGTGGTAAGGAAATCGCCTACGAGTATCGCAGGTAGGGTAGAATTCCATGATTTTTTTCTGGTTTGCCTAAGTTCTTAAGTTTAAGACCAGGCTCACTAGCGGCTGAAGTCTTGGAAAATGTAAAAACAAATGTCGCAAATTTCTCTGCTCTCTGTAAGAAAAGTTTTTCGATGACACCGTTTATTTTTTAGAGGATTGCTCTCATCTCCGTGACACTGAGACTTGCGTGATCCCGTCAATTAACGAATTTTCCACCCCGAAACTTAATTGGCGCGAGCGCGTATGCGAATATCCCCCCGCAAGCGTAAGCATGTGCAATGACTTTCTCAGGGGGGGGGGGGCTAACCATATCAATCATCCCCAACAAACAAACGAACACGTGAGCGACGACGATGACGAGCGTTAGCAGGCAGCGATATATCGCTTAGTCATACACGTCAAACGAGAGGAAAAGTGAAAAATGTACATAATACGAGGCGCACAACTTTGAACGCCGATCATCAGTAGCGCGAAGAAGCCGAAGGAAAAGTATTTCCCGGCTTTTCCGCAGCCGCCTCCCAGTCCGATCGACCGGTTGGTTGGCTCCGGCCGGCAGTAGGTATGTGGCGGCAGCACTTTCGCTCTTTACTGTTTTCATCGTTGCCCAATATGTATGGCATGGGAATGGGGAAACAACGAAGGCTAAATTACTTTTGCATGTTTAACTTCAATTATGACGAAGGCGACGGCGACGGTTGGTAGGTCTCTGGGAAATGGATCAACAAGAGAGAGAAAAGGGATGGGATTTTCCCGGGTTGCGTTCCTGGATTGTAACTTTATTACACCGAGGTCGAGGGCGCTCCGATGAAGGAGAAACAAATGATTCTCTTGTCTGCAGTTTATTACAGTTCATTAGGTAGGTAGCAAAGGCAGCCAGACCAACTAGCCGATAAGAGGGGTGGAAAACGATAAAGAAATTGGGCCATGGAAAGCAGGGCGCCGGAAAAGGGCAGGTCAAGGATTGACTGCGTTTAAGGAATTCAAAATAGGATGATTTAGATGTTGGAGCAAGCGTACGTACAGAAACGAAAACACATAGAACTCATGGTAGATTCATAACGGGACCTTCTGAACGATTCCCAAAAGTAACTTCGGGAGGTTGTCCAGAAGGAACTCTTGAAGGATTTCCAGAAAGAACTTTTCGAAGATTTCCAGCAGGAACTTCAAGAGGGCTCTCCGAAGGAAATATTGGAGAATTCTTAGAAGAAAGTCTTGAAGAATTTCCAAAAGGAGCTTTCGGAGAGCTCCCGGACGGAGCTCCTGTAGATTTCCAGAAGAAATTCGTGGAGGATTCCCACATGAAATTGGAAGGATCTCAGTAGCAAATCCTTGATATATCTAGCCAGATATGTCGTGATTTTTAATGGATTTCTGACTTTTTTTTTTTTCAAAAAGAAGAATTTTTCCTCCAGGGATTCTTTTCAATTCCTCCAATGATTCTCCTGGAACTCTTTCCCAGTAGTTCTTCACAGGTTTTCCCGGGAATCCTTCATTATTTTTTTCATGATTCTCCCAGATTCCTGATAAGTATTCTCCAAGGATTCTTCCAAAGATGGATAGCTACTAATATTTCTTGAAGGATGTTCGAAATTGACTGTTAGGGTTAAAAATGATAATATCCTAAATTGGTTCTATGCGAGCTGAACTACGACTTGACTTAAAAAAAACTGTGATAGGCTCACTGCGGATACACCTCTGCTGGTCCCCCCACTAGCACTTACGGCCAATTTCCTCATTCGGTACACTCGTAAACCAGATTTACATCTAGCTTAAGGCGACGAACTGGCTAGTTAATGCTAGATATGCGCCTCAAACGGAATCGCTCAAGTAATTTCCGTTCAGTGGATGCTCTTTCCTTGACCAGAATGGTCAAGCAATTTAACACAGCAAGTTCCATTTGATTTGAAGTTTCTTCCCAGCTCCGTACTGGGGTCAAAAAAAAGCTTGCTCATTCCATCAGTATTCCTTGCCTGAATCTTCCACGCCTGGAGGTAGGCCACGTATTTTCTTGCGATCTGCATACAACCCATAAGCCCTGCCACCGCGGCCAAATGGAACATCCATGGAAAGGGGATATCTATCTTTGCGCAGCAGCCATGCAAGATTCAATCTCAAGCTGACTTAATCCCTGCCTAGCGTCTCCTTACTTGATCTCCATCTCCGTGAACTTGTCGTGTCCATCTCCCTTGCCACCTCGGATACGACCGGTACAACGGGCAACGATGAGACCGACCTTGCGACCTGGTGGAGTTCCTCGCTTGCCGGTCGAGGCCTTACCGGTGTGCTGATGGTTACCACCACCGTGAGGATGGTCAACGCGCTTCATAGCCACACCACGTACCTTTGGCCAGCAGTTACGCTTCAGCTTGTACATTTGGTAGACACGACCGGCCTCCAGGATTGCCTTGTCGACACAGCCACTGCCAGCAACGATTCCAACCGTGGCGCGGTGAGTCGATGGCACCCGACGGCAGTTTTACCCGGGTACGCTTGGTGTCCAAATTGTGGACAGCCGGAAGGCCCGGGTTCGATTCCCGTTATAGGAATCAAGAATCCGTTTCGTACACTGCAAGTAGAGAAACCCAAAAAGAGACTCATAATTATTTATGAGAAAATCTCTTCAATCCTGGAAGAATTTGTTGCTTCGTTTTTTTAAGGGTTACTCCGAAACATTTAATGAAGTTTTCCGGGGTTTCCTAACGGTGTTCTCACAAAATTTTGTCCATTTATCTTTTCTAAGTTTCTCTGCAAATTTTAGGAGAAGATTCTCCCTACGTAACCAGTAAGCATCCAAAATAGCACTCCTTCAGCATTAGAGTTGCCTTTACGACAAGGTGTAGAATGCTAATTAGCCGTATATACGCCTTTAGTGCTGCCTTACAGCTGGCTTTGGCAAAATAACGGCCTGTCTTAGTGCAACACCTTCAAAGATGCGTGACGCCTCGTCGAGTAAAATAAACCAAAAATATATTTACGTCTGCTTTTCGTTCTCTCAATCAGGGAAGGGAACACTGACTTGGAAAGAGTTACGCTCAGGTTTTATATCAGCTCAGAAGCATGATATAAAAAAAACAGAGTGTGGAGCACTTTTACTTTGTACATAGTTTCATCTAAAAAAAATCCGAACAAAGTAAGGGTCGCAGAGGTATCCAACAGTTGCGACAGAGCGTTGAAAGCGACTCGACTCTCCACGAGGTGAATAAAATTTACATTCACCTCGTGGAGACTCGCCTTCATAGCCCTCTCAAGACTTTGGTATGCGTGTGTGACCCTTAGGGCCCCGTTATAGTTACGCGTGAGAGTGTAAGTGCGCGTGTGCGAAGCCGCAAAGAAGAATATCAACAGCAAATCCACGCAGTGAAGAGAATAATAATTATTGTCAAACAACAGAAGCACAAAACAAGAAGCTGTCCATTAATTACGTAAGGGTTTATGGGGGGACGTGGGGTTTGACAAATCTTACGCGCCATACAATTTTTTTTGGGTTCTCATACAAAAAATCTTACAAGGGGGGGGGGAGGGAGGTGGTGTCGGAAAATCGCTAAAATTCTCTTACGTAATTAATGGACAGCCCCCAAGCAACAAAGAAGGCGTGATTACTCTTTATCCCATCTGGTAACAGATAATGACATGATCTCGAACATTTGTGTTGCAGACAAAACAGAAGCTGAATTTGTTGCGTACTTTTCAACTCTTGAATAAGGCCGATGCAAATATTTAATTTGTTTTATGTCACCCCCCCTTCAAAAATCTCAAAATATTGAAGGGACGAAAAAAAAACATGGCGTCTCATGACTCCATTTTCAATAGACAATTTTTTTACAAGCAACTATTTTTCAATAGTTGAAAAATATTTTTTCAATAGTTGGTAAAAATTCCAATTTTTCAATAGTTTTTTTTCGCTCGTTCCTTATTTATTTTTGTCCCCCCCTCGTACCTGATGAGAGGTCTCGGACATAAAAGAAAAATAATATTTGCATCGGCCTAATAAATAAAATATTACAAACCCAAAACCGGAACTATTTCATGACAGATCTTCAGCAGCGTTGCAGTGTTTACCTACTCGAAATTTCCGCTCAAAAATCGCAATGTAAGGCTTAAAAAACTCTAAACTCGTGGTGCACGATCTTTATCCAATTCTGTTCAAGTTGGGATAATCTTATGTCGCATTGGGTGGATTATCGCAACAAATGCAGGTTGCGACATTCTCGTTATTGTTGCGCGATGGTTGAATTTTGATTCACTCACGCAAATCCTTTGAACGCGCACTCCCACTCTCACTTTGAAGCGGTACTATGGCAGCGCAGTAAAACAAGGTTTAGGTAAAATTAAAAGGTAAAAGTCCTCCACACTTGTTTGAAAGCTCTTTAGATGAACTTTCTGATAAGGGTATCCTCAGCTGCACCTTTTTGCCCCTAAGAGAGATATTTATCCCTAAAAGTCGATGAAAAAAAAACATCTACAGTATGCGGCAGAAAAAAATGCGAAAGTGTTTTTCAACTTCAAACCTCATTTTCGTCCATTTGACATTAATGGATGTCTCAACGTTCCATGATCTATAATAGGCTAGTTTTTGAAAAGTTAATTAAAAAAATTCCCATTTTGGTCACTAACCTTTACAGGGCGGCGCCTGAAGATGAAGACAACCAGAATTTTCAAACCGCAAAAAATCGCACAGGTCGCTAAATTACGCATCTGATAAAACAAAATTTTTGATTTTCTCTACAATATCATCAAATATATGTACTTGTTAGCAGAGCTTGAAAGAAAAGAACTTGCTTCTTCGAGTAGTAACAGTGGAATGAAAAAAATTTATTGTTCTATTTTTACAGGTTGCTGCGATTCTATATTTTACATTTGAATTTCAACCGATTGCTTCGATTGAGCTGTTTCGGTATCTCAACACTCCTCCTCGAAACGCCCAGGAAGTACACCAGCCGTGGATCGATGCTTCATCAACTTGATTTTATTCAACGGCTTGGTGAGCATGTCCGCAACCATATGCTCAGAAGGGCAATAGATTACGGTCAGCACACCTTGTTGAACGAGGTCCTTGGTGAACTGGAACTTGGTATCAACGTGTTTGGATCTTCGTTCCAGCCGTTCCGACTCCAGTTGCCGGATCGCACTCTGATTATCCTCGTAGAGCAGGATTTTACTCGCCGGTTCACCTACGTCTGCCATAAGCTTCCGGATCCAAAGCAGTTCTTGACCAACTTCAGCTGCTGCAATGAATTCCGCCTCGGTTGAGGACAAGGCGACGCAGGTCTGCTTTCTCGCTGCCCAACTTATCGTACCACCTCCAAAAGTGATGAGGAAACCGCTGTTGGATTTTCTGTCCCGGTGATCTCCAGCCCAATCCGCGTCCACGAAAGCCTTCAGGTCAGCATTGTTGCCACCCAACTTGAGCCGGAAATGCTTCGTCGCCAGGAGATAACGCATCGTGCGCTTCGCTTCAGTCCAATCATTTGTATTCGGCTCGCTCACTTTCCGTCCAAGTAATGACACGCTGATCGCTACATCTGGCCTCGTATTGACGGCTATGTAAAGCAAACCACCAACCAAGCTAGAGTACGATACATTGTTTGGTAGCTTACTGATCTCCTCCTCCTTTGCTTGTAGGTAGCCGGGATCCATCGGGATGAGTGATGGCTTCGCCATGTCAAGGCCGAATCGCGACCCCAGTCGCTGGATGTAGCATCGCTGGTTCAACGAAAAGTTTCCATCGGATGACCGCTCCACTTGTATGCCAAGATACTGTCGTACGTCACCCAGAGGCACTATGTTGAACTGCTCCGACAAGGCTCGCA